>NC_060280.1:17934579-18118454 GCF_021613505.1 Equus quagga
GGGTGGATGGACAGGTGAGTGGATAGAGGGGTGGATGGACAGGTGAGTGGATGGGTGGGTAGATGGCTGGAGAGCTGAGTGGATGGATGGATGGGTGGGGTGGGTGCATTGGGGTACATGGATGGATGTATTTAATCTTTTCCATTACATGACTGAGGTATTTTATACCCATCTTAGAGATGAAGGAACTGAGGGGCAGAGGAGGTAGGGAGTCACCAAAGTTCTCACTGGAGGATGGTGGCAGATCTGGGCCTTGAACCCACATTTCCCAGCTCCCAGTTCCATGTGTCCTCTTCTCCTTTTTCTCCTTTCTCGTATTGCCCACTGGGCTTTTTTGTTTCTTTTTAACTGCCTGCCTTGTACCTAGAGACAGAAGCACATGGGCTTGGACCAACTGCTTATACTAATAGGTGGCCAGAAGGAGACCCGTGTTTTTCATTCAACAAGTATTTATTGATCACTGTGTGGGCAGAATTAAGATGGAGTTCCCGGACTCCTGGCCATGGTGTCCACTCACTTCTTCCAGTTATTCAGTCAAATACTAATCTGGGTACTGTCGTGAAGGGACTTTACTGATGTAATTAAGATCCCCAGTCAGTTGGGTGGGCCTGACCTAATCACATGAGCCCTTTAAAAGCAGAGTTTCCTCTGGCTGGTCACAGCAGAGGAAGTCACAGAGATGAGCTCGTGGGCTGACAGAAAGCTGACCTCCATACTGTGAGCTGCCTGGGGGGCCATATGGCAGGGGACTGCGGGGGAGTCTCATTGCTGAGAGTGGCCCCAGCTGCCAGCTAGCAGGAAAACTGGGGCTTCGGTCCCATAACTGCAAGGAAATGGATTTTGCAGACAACCGGGATGGCTGGAAGAGGACCCTGAGGCCCAGATGAGAGTTACAGCGCTGGCCAGCACCTGATTTCCACCCAGGGAAACCCTGCGCAGAGGGTTCAGCCACACCCTACCTGGACTTAGGACCTACAGAAGCTGTGCGATATAAATTCGTGTTGTTTTAAGCTGCTCAGTCTGTGGTATTCTGCTATGCAGCAATAGAAAACTAATACAGTCCCCTACGATGTGCTGGCCACTGTGCTGATCACTGGGAATACGAGACTGCTGTGGTCCCTGGCCTCCTGGAGCTCAGCGCCTGGTGTGGAAATAGACAGGAAACAAACCAGACGATTACGGTGTGATAAATGCCGTAAAATATATACATAGGATGATACAAAATAAATCAAATGTGGGAGGGGTCATGCATCAGTTAGATGATTAGAGATAGCCCCTCTGAGCTGAGCACTAAAGGATGAGAAGGAGTCAGCCACGTGAAGAGCCATGGAAAAGTGTTACAGGCGGAGGGAACAGCACATGCAAAGACCCTGAAGTGGGAGAGAGCCTGACATAGTCTCAGAGTCACAGGAAGGCAAATGTGGCTGGAGGGTGGTAAGAAAGGGGGAGGATGGCTTGAAATTATGTTGAAAAATTTGGCAGGGGCCCTGTCACGTAGGACCTTGTAGAATGCTACTCTCAGGGCAACGGGCAACATTGGTGAGTTTTAAACGGGGGAGAGGTATGACCTGTTGATAGTTTTGGAAGAGCAATCTGGCTAGTCTCTAGTGAAGTGTTTGGATACGGGTAAGAATGGAAGCAGTGGAATCATTTGGGGAGCTATTGCAGTACTTCAGGCAAGAAATCATGGTGGTATAGGGGCCGGCCCAGTGGCGCAGCAGTTAAATTCGCACGTTCTGCTTTGGTGGCCCAGGGTTCGCTGGTTCGGATCCTGGGGGCAGACATGGCACTGCTTGATAAGCCATGCTGTGGCAGCCTCCCACATATAGAGTAGAGGTAGATGGGCACAGATGTTAGCTCAGGGCCAGTCTTCCTCAGCGAAAAGAGGAGGATTGGCAGCAGATGTTAGCTCAGGGCTAATCTTCCTCAAAAAGAAAAGAAAAAGAAAAAGAAATCATGGTGGTTTGGACTATGGTGGCTGGAAAGAGAGAGGCGTTTGGATTTGAAATATATTTGGATTTTCTGGTGATTGGATGTAGGGGGTGAAGGGAAGGAGAGAATCGAAGATGAAGTTCAGGTGTCTGGCTTGGGCGATGGGGTGAATGATGGTGCCATTTGCTGAGATGGGAGGGACAGGGTTGCGGGGAGAACAGGTCTGGGGAGTAAGGTTAGAGTTCAGTTTTGGATGTGCTGAATGCGAGATGCCCATGAGACATCTGAGGGAAGGTCTTAAGTAGACATTTGGACAGATAGGCACTTCTGAGCACAGGAGGGGCACAGGGGTGGTGCCAGGCTCAGGGAGGAGGTCAGGACCAGCTGACCTGGCTTGGTGGCAGAGCTGGCTCTATGATCGTTCCCTTGAAGGGTGGCAAAATGCCCACGTCTACACAGCAAGACTTCGAAGAACCAGGGCCTGGACCTCTGAAGTGCTCATGCTTCCTGGACCCCCCTACCCCAAGCCGAGCCCTAGGCATAGCTGCCCACCAGAGTGGGGCATTCTGGGATGGAGCTGCCCTGGTGTGAGGCTAACATCTGAGCAAGTTACTTTGATTGTTCTGGGCCAGTAGTAAGGTGCATTAAACACCAAATTATATAAACCTGAAATTGCAGTCTAATGTTGTTAAGGGGCCTGAGGGAACCCGAGAAGAATGAGCGTGAACAAGGAATCATCTGTAGGATGATCACATCTCTGACTAAAATCACCTCCCAGGATCAAATGCCCCTAGAGAAAGTGGAGAGTGCCTCCGAATCCTAATGGGGCGTCCACAGCTCTGGGAGGATGTTTGGTGGGGCTGCGGCTTCCTTCTCCAGGGCTGCTCAGTGCAGGAGGAGCTGGTGTGGAAAGAGTTCCCACAGGGACCTGACGCTGGGCTCAGGGATGTAGCGCAAGCTACAGAGGGCTTAAGCCGCAAACAGCTGGTCTAGCCCCAGCTTCTCCAGCTTTGCCTTGTACAGACTGTTCCCTCAAGAGCTGACTCTGAGCCACGAATTCAACAGTAAGTAGTTTATTTAGGAAATTCAATATATACCAGGAGTGGAGAGAGTTAAGACAAGGAAGGGAGGCCCGAATAGGAGACTTATGAGGTCAGGCACCACTGTGGGCAGGTGAAGCTTCATCCCACGGGGAACTCTGGGAAATGGCGTAAAACACGTGGTTCACACTGATCATCCCTGAGAGGTAAGGGAGCCAGGGTATTTACGTACCACCTCCCTTTAGTCATTGGTCCTAGGCTGTTCTCAGGGGGTGTTACTGTCTAGCACCTCAGCCCTCCATGTGCTGGAGCAGAGCAGTCTTCTGTGGCTTTGAATAAAGCCCTCTGGCAAATGTTCTGGCAGTTAGATGTCGTGGTGGAGAGAGCAACACTTGGAAAGGATGAGGTTCCAAGGGTATGGGTGGAGCATCCACAGCTTCTGCCACATGGGCCATGAAGCATATGTTTTGGATACTTTGAAAAACTGCCTTTCTAAAAGCCTTATGATGTTGACTTTGTCTGAATCTTCATAGGCCAAGCTGCAAGGCATGCTAGAACATTTGGAGCAGGGTAAAGCTACCATCCAGGTCAAGCAAGACTAGGGTTCAAGCACCTGCTGCCCCGTGAGGCCGACCTGCTGTCCACAGGCAGAGCCCGCAGTGCCTTGAGACCTGGGCTCCATTTCATCGTGTGCCTCTGTCCAGCGGGTCCGTCTGATGGACAGAGCACCTGCAGGAGGCTGGCCTGGGGGTTCTATAGACTGACTCAGGCTGGGGGAGGGATCAGAGAGCCACAGCTTCAGCAGTTTTGAAGCACAGTCCTAGCCAGGTCTAGGAGGACATGGGTAAGGTGCAGTCTCTGGGAGAAACTTTGGCCGAGTCTAGGAGGGGTCAGGCTCTGGCCGAGAAGGGTCTCCGGTCAGTTCCAAGAATGTGAACCAGCAAACTGAGGCAGGACCACACTCATAAGGTCTGGGCATGCTTCGGGGAGTGGGAAGGAAGCCACAGCTTGACTGGCAACAGGTGTGGAGGGCCCTCCTTGGCACCCCAGATACCAGGCTGGAGCCTTGGTCAGAGCTGTGGATGCTGTTGGTGTCCCACCCATGTACCCTTTACGGGCCAGTCCCCCGTCCCCCAGGTGCTGTGAGTGTTGGTGGCCGGCAGCTCAGAGCTGCGCCCTCTTCCTTGAAATGCTTGCTCTGTGGAGAGCTGCCTCGCCCAGAGTTGCCTGGGAGATTGCGCCCCTCCTCTGGGGATGGCCCAGCACTCGGGTCTGGTTGATCTGGGTGTCTAAAAACCCACCCCTTGCCTCGAGTTGGGGTCACGCTGAGGGCCGCTTGCTCTCCAGAGCTGCTGTGAGAGCAGACTGAGTCTTCACGCAGCTTCTTCCCTGCCCTGCCTCCCTCACCCCTTACAGCAATTACTCAGGAGCCTGCCCTCAGTCCACCACTTACTCCAGAACCCCAGCTCAGGCTCTGCTTTTAAGGAGCCTGATCTAAGTCTGCCAGATGTGTGCGATGCGGCAGCAGTACCCGGCTGAGTGGTAGGAAGTTTGCTGGAGAGGGGCGACCAGCCCTGGGACTAAGGGACTTCCCGTGCTAAACCTGACCTTGGTGAGCAAACCAGGATGGTGGGTCCCCCGCTGTATCGGTGTCTCAGCTAGAGGGAACTGAGTTCCCCATGTGAGCCCAGGGCTGTGCTAGACCCAGTGGGGACTAAAGAGAAACAAGAAAACGTGTCTTCCGTGAAATTCAATAAGCGGGGGTTTATTTCTATAAGCCTATCTCTCTGTGTGAGATCTCACTTCTAATATATTCAAGTCACTCCCTGTAGGTAGACATCAGACAAAAAAGAAGGAGGAGTGGAAGTTGGGACAAGGAAAAGGGAGATAAGGCAAATGACAGAATGGGTGAAGAGGTTTGGCAACATGACCTTGGGAGAAATGAAGGAAACTGAGGCAAAAAAAAAAAAAATCCCAGGCCCTCAACCACACTCGGGCTTGCTGGGAGGAATAGACAGAGCCTCCCAGAGGGTCTGCCATTTCCAACGTGTCCTGGCAGGACGCTGTCGTGTAGGGAATGGCTGCGTGACTCCTGTGTATATTGCCGGGGGGGAAGCTTGAGAAATACTGTCTAGTGGTGGCACACAGCCAGGGCCGGATGAGGGTCCCTCAGCCCTTCACCTCTCTTCACCTGCATTTGTAGAGCGATGGTGAGACAGGAGGCAGGAGCCCCCAGCTCTGAGCCATAAAATTAGACAGATAGCAATCGTTTGAGTGGAAGTCCAGATGTGGGGGAAACACTGAGCAGTGTGCATGCTCTCCGCAGCAAAGCAGAGCAAACTTTCATGCGTGTCATTGAAAACTGCAGGGGAGAGAAATCGGGGAGAAGTTTTAGCAAACAAAGGATGGTAAATGAAAATTAATTATACAGTGCCAGTGATTGCTCGTTTCACGTATGCAAAAATACCACTAATGGTCTCTTTATTTCATTCGCGGTCTTGATCATTCCAGTGTAATGGAGGTAAGAACGTGAGGCAGGGCTTTCATAGGTTCCTCCATCCTTCTGTTTTCCACGTGGATCTTCACTCCCCTGCCTACAGGATCAGATGGTAGGGTCCCGGCAGGAAGCAGGTGGCACTCTCAAATGGATAATTCCAGGAGAGTTTAATAATAGAGACTATTTAGAAAGGTGTGACAGGGTGTCGGGAAGCCACAGGGTACTGCAAGGCCTTGGGATCCCTCCCACCCCAGACTCGAGGAGCAGAGGACATGCAGGAACCGGAAACACGTGAGGCTGAAGGGCCCCTGACAGGAGCCACCATTTGGTGACTGAGGGGACCCCACAGGGAGTGCTGGAGAAAAAACCCTTTCCCTTTGATGTCCCCCGTCAGGGTGCAGAAACCCACTGATGGCTTCTCCACAGGTCGGCCTCCCAGGGCCCAGAGAGGGCAGAGAGCGGGGAATGGTGGAGGATGCCCTGCACCCTGCGCCTCGTCCCAGCTAACAGCGCGTCAGGACGCAGCCCTCGCAATGCAGGGCGGCTTAGGTTTTAGCTTCTCATGGCTCCGCTGGCGTTGAAGGGTGCGGTGTGTGCTTGTCTGTGTGTGTTTGTCTCTTTTTGCCAGAGGGATAGAGAGGACCTCAGAGAAAGAAAGAGCCAATACTCCTCAGACGTCAGCCCCCAAAACCAACAGAGCAGGGGCGTCAGGACTTAGTCCAGTCCCCTCATTTTTCAGATGAGAAACTGAGGCTCAGAGAGGGGAAGTGCCTTGTTCAAGGTCACACAGTGATTCAGGGACAAAGCTTGAAGCTAGGTCAGCACGGAATAAAAAGCGGGGTGTGGTGAGGTGGCTTTAGGAAGAGCTGAGATCCGAGATTCCTGTATGGAGCTGCTTCTGGCGACAGGGAGAACGCAGAGCTGGGCTTGGGATGGGCAAAGAAGGAGAGGGGGCCTCTGTGGGGACAGTATCTACCCATGGAGCCTCACTCTGGGGGCCTAGGGTCCCCTAGAGGACCTTGTCAAGCACATAAAGGCCACTCAAGGTAGAGATGGAGAGCTGACGAGGCCCAGGACGGCGGTCAGGTGGTGTCCTGAGCCTTTTCCAGGCCTTGTCCTTTAGCAAGACCAGACTATGTAGAAAGCAGGGCCTGCTCTGACCCGGTGACCTGCTGAGCCTGCCCTTGGGGAGGGCAGGGGTTACAGACCGCCTTTGCGGAGCCCGAGCTCCAGGAACCTGGAGACTGACTGAGCCTCTTCCCAGGAGGCGAGGCTGTGACCCCGGAGCTGGGAGCTCAGGAGAAGGGCATTCTGGCTCCTCCTTTAAGCCGACACTGGGAGAGGAGGACAGGAGCCAGGGAGCTGCCAGCCTTGCTCCCGTGCCTCAGCAGAGGAGTGAGGTCTGTGGGTAGCATTAGGAAGAAAATGCTGGTTTCACCTTCAGCCTGTGGTGCCAGGGCTGTTTCTAATTAAAGACATCTTCCCCCTAAAATCCATGTTGACACCTCTGTGCCTCACCACCAGGTCAAAAATGGCAGACTTGGTGATTAGGATGCGTATTTGTTTGTGGGACGTTGCCGTTTTGCCCATGTGAAGCCTGATCATCTGGGTTCATATGGTGGCTTTGAGAACAGTCTGGGAATCCAGCTTGTAATGGATCCAAATCAGATGGATCCTTCACAGAGCACTGCTCTGAGCCAGGCACTGTCACTTGCTGGTTAGATATACCCAGCCCTTGTCCTCAAGGAACTCATGGTCACCGGGCAGGGATGGGGCTCGAGGAGCCATATGAATGGATTTCGGCCATTAGGGACTGTTAGCACATCAGATCAGTGCTAGAACATAGCCAAACTAGACCTCCTCCCTCGTGCCTGGGATGTGTGCATGGTGCCTCACCAGCCACCTAGAAAGCGTGTGAGGGGATGGGCTCTTTCGTTTATTCAAGAAAAGTTTGTTTAACTGGGAGAGTAGGAATCATAATGGGTGACCCCAAAGAGATAGCAGCTCTCAGAAGGAGAGTCTGACTTAGTGTACCTATGCCTCCTCTCGTCTGGAGCACCTCCTTCCAGAGCCTTCTCTATATAGGTCTTGGGTGCTCTATGATCTATCCATTGAGGGGAACTTTCCTCTATGGCACCTGATAGATACATACTTTTTGGTTCTTTGTCTGGTTCTCTGAGTCCTTTATTATATTTTCTCTGGCCAGCTGGGTTGTAAACTGGAGGACTGTGTCTTAGACACAGTGTCTCCCACAGGACATCCAGGACACGCTTGTTCACATTGTGAATGGTTGAGGGTGGGGCCTCCCTCAATGCATCTAATGGGCAATTGGGTGTTCTTTCCTGACCTTCTTCTCTCTTCTCTGAGCCAACTATGGCTTCCAACTCTTCACGCATGCTGCCCACATTCCTGGGGCCTCGGTCCCTTTTCCTTTAGCCTAGTAAACCTTGTTTGGACCTGTTCCTTCTTCCACTTTGCCCTCCTCTTAGGTTTGCAAAGTCCTGTGGCCAAATAAAGCTATGCGCGTCCCTCGTCCCGCAGTGTCCTCTGACTGTCTGGATAACAGCGGTCACCCACAATGTGTCCTCTTCTGTCCCATAAATCATCTTGCAGCATTGGCTGGCTACATCTTGCAGCTGACTTTGAGAAAGCTCCGCAGTACTATTTCTGAATAATAATAAATGGAGCTGAAACTCAGTGGCCTTTGCTATTTATCCCCAGCTCTGCAGAGCAGAGACATGTGTGCTGAAGGGGCGCAGGCTATGTCTCATGAGGGGTGACTCTCTCAGCGGAAGGCGGCTTCCCTAATTGCCTCTTCATCGCAGAGGTTGCCTGGTCTGTTTCCTCAAGGGACAATTTGCTGAGCTGAGTGGATGGTGCTTTCAGCTCTTCAGCTCCAGCCCCTTGCCTGGTCCATCAGAAAATCACACAAAGAGGAGATGACTGCTGGCTGGATGCCAGCCCTTATAGCCATCCCCTGCAGTCCACAGCCAGTCCCACAACCGCCGTCCTCCAGCACCCCTTCGCTTTACAGCCTTGGCCCATGCACCTTGTCCCAGCTCATTGCATGTGTAGAATCCCAACCTGTGCCCAGTTCTCGGATTTGGGAACCTGTTGGTTCACATCCATGTAGGCTCAGCACCTTGGCAGTGAGCTTGCTTTCCACCTTGACCCTGATTAGGAGTTATTCTCCAGTGATGCTGTTGGAGGCTGTCCTAGGTAAGGCCCCTCCTGATCCAACCCGGCCCTGGGACCCTCACCTGGACACAAATCCCCCATGGAAAATACCCCTCCTGAGTTCACCCTCCTGGGAAGGACCTGAAGACCCACACCCATGGGGACAGGGTCCTGGGCTTTCCAAAAGGACACGATGGGGACACCGCTGGCCGAGAGGATGACCCTGGACTGAGTTTGAGGACTCTTGTGTCCTTTCTCTTCTGCTGGCTTTTGTCTTGGGTGTCCTCTATGAATTCTGATTTTCATCTTTGTTTTGATGGCCTTCATTCTAAGAAGATGGCTTTGGCATGTTCTGAAATTATTCTGGTATCCTGCCTTCACTTTTTTGACGTTTTAACCCTATGGCCCCTCATGTTCAATTGCACCTTGATTGCACAACAGTGGCACCTGGCACCGCCCCGTCCTTTCAACATGGTTGAAATAGCATATAGATATCGGGCCATTTCTGTGAGTGACTTTGGAGGTAGAAATGGGACTGGAAGTGCCAGTGTTTTGTAACATTTACCAGCTCTTTACATACTTAGTATAAAAAGTTAATGGGGTTGGCCTGGTGGCATAGCAGTTAAGTTTGTGCGCTCCGCTTTGGCAGCCCAGGGTTCGCAGGTTTGGATCCTGGGCGCAGACCTATGCAGCACTTATCAAGCCATGCTGGGGCAGGTGTCCCACATATAAAGTAGAGGAAGATAGGCACAGATGTTAGCTCAGGGCCAGTCTTCCTCAGCAAAAAGAGGAAGACTGGCAGTGGATGTTAGTTTAGGGCTAATCTTTCTCACCAAAAAAAAAAAAAAAAGTTAGCCCTATGGAGATGGAATATTTCAACCTTTACTTGCAATTTGGTAGTTATCATCAGATATAGCATGGAAAACCAGAAAAGGTACAATAAATCACTGAGCCCAGTCATTATGATAGACTCTTACATTGTGGCAGCTGCAGACATCATGATGGTTATCCTCCTACTTAATGAACGAGGGTTTTTTACAACAAATCTAGCAGCTGCTGATCCAGCCTGGATGTGTGGCCCGTAGCAGGTACTCAGTAAGTAGTGGCTATTCTTTTAAAATTCTGTGACCTATCTCTTTCTCTAATGGATTATTAAAATGACCACATAAGTTATACAGTT
Source organism: Equus quagga (assembly GCF_021613505.1). Classification (NCBI taxonomy): domain Eukaryota; kingdom Metazoa; phylum Chordata; class Mammalia; order Perissodactyla; family Equidae; genus Equus; species Equus quagga. The sequence continues at coordinate 17,944,406 of NC_060280.1, forward strand.
ATTCACAACGAGAAAGTCACGATAGAGCGACATATTATGGGGAAATGTTTAGCCATTCGTGGCTCATTGGGACTTTCAAGTCTCTCTAATAGAAATCTCTATGGGATGAAACACTAGGCTTCTGGTCTGGCAGGACCGTTGATGCCCTGCTCATTATAAAGCACCACACTGAAGGAGCGAAAAATCAGGTTAGGACTAGTGCATCAGTAAAGCTGCCTGCAAAGAGAAAGACAGATATGCAGGAGTCCAAGCCACAGGATGAAGGAGGCACACCCACTTAGGTGAAAGTCATATTTCTTTCTTGTCAAATAGAACTCGTATCCATCAATACTTGATTCATCTTGACTTTTTAAACTCTCGAGAAATGTTCACTTTCTCTCCCCTCTCTGATAACTCCTAGGCATTGAAAAGACATTTTCCAGCTCATAGATTGGGTGAAAGGAGCCCTCGGAGGGCTTCCACTTGTGATCTGCATTCATTGCTTCTCTCTAATTTTCCTAAGGAGGAAATATTGTCCTTTCCTGTCCTGCAGGCCTCGGAGACTTGACCCCTAACAAGGAGACCTCTTGCTTCCCTGTGGTTCTCTCTGCTCTAAATCCTAAAGCCACGCTATCTGGCTGGGGGAGGAAGAACCCCAAACTAAGGCATCGTGTGCGCAAGTCCTCCAGCCCCTGGACAGTGTAAACCCGCCTTTCCCTCGTGACCTGCACCTCGTCCTTCCAAGGTCAAGCCATTTCAAATGCACTTTGAAAAAGATTTACTTAACTGGTCTCTGCTGAGGAGAGAACCATAGTCTTAGTTTTATCTTAAGAACAACTTAAATACAATTGGAACAAAAGCAAATGATTTTTAAACAAGGATGCAGTGATTTCCTCCCATCTGTTTAGCCTAGAAACTAAAATAAAGGAAGGGAAGAGAGGAAGAGATGGTCCCCGATATCCACCTCGCACATGCCTCTTCCCATCACCCAGCACAGAGGATGCAGACGTACGAGTGACGGCCGGTGCCTGCAGCCAGTCCCCTGACTGATGACACAAAGGCAACAAGGAACCAAGTCAGGCTTTTTCTTGTCCAAACTTCTCTAAGAGATAAGAAGATGTCTGGGCTACATGAAGTGTGCCGACGTGGGGAGCTGGGGCAGGAAGGAGAAACAGCACCTCAAAGCCGTTTTCTGGAGTAGAGTCCGTTGCCTGGTTACAGGTGGGACTCCTTCCATCCTCTGCCCTCTGAAACAGGCCTCGGGCTGGGAGCAGAGGCAGGGTCTGCTGAGGGCTGGGTTAGATGTGGCTGCGGCACGTTCCAGTTGAGGCTGGGAAGGTGGTGAAGTTATGGCTGGTGGAGTCACCAGGGTGTGGTCAGGCTCTGGGGGGGGCGGGGTTTGGGGGGGGGGCGGTGGTTGAAGTCAAGGGGAGATCAAGGTGAGGATGAAGTCAGAGTCAGGTTGAGATTAGAGCTGAGATAAGGCAGAGCCACACTGGAATGAGAATATGGTTGTGGGGAGCAGAGTCTGAGAATAACTGGGTTAGGTTTGGCCGTGGTTCCATAACGTCACACTCTCCTTGAGTCTCTAACACCAAAAGTTCAGCCCACTCAGGGCCCAGGGCTCATGCCAGCCTTTGAGTGTTTGCTCCTGCTCCTGTCCCTCCTCCCTTCCCGTCTTTCACGGGCATCAGCTTTTCCCCTAGGGAGGGCACAAGAGTAAAAGCAGCTGACTTGAATCCAGCTAATATAGCCAGTTGTCTTGCCCATCTGCAGATGGATGATGCGGGGGAGGCACAGGCACTGAGGCTCAGGGTTCCCCTGGGGCATCCAGTGATCGATGCCATCCCCATTTCCTGGAGCAGAGATAATTGGCTCCGTGTTGTGCATGTATGCACTCCTCTTGACACTCACTCCTTTCCAGAAGAAAAAAACCCATCTTGTGGGGAGCCCATGAGAAATGGGAGCACTCTCCTCCTGCTGCCAGGCAAGTGGCAGGGTGTTAGCTGATCATTTGCCCGACATCACTGGGCCCAGGTTCCTTGTAACAGCCAGGCTGCCTGGAAGTGACTGAATGTCATTTCCTGGATCCTGCCTGCTGCACACAGCTCCCTGGAAGCAGGGGCCAGGAGTCAGGGGCAGAAGTCCCCTGCCCTTCTGGTGGGGAGGACGCAGAGCTGCTGACAGCCAGGTGGGCTTCTCTCTCCACCATCCACAGCAAGTGGAGCGAAGGACAATGAGCAGCCCCACTGTCTTCAGCAGCACGAGAGCGTTGTTGTGCCTGTCAGACCACAGACCATCAGCACGCTCTCCTGCACCTGGCCAGGGCGAGAGCAGGCACAGCAGTCAGCAGAGTCCACGGCACAGCTGAGAAATTCCCACAGGCATCGCTCAGAGTGAGGCAGGGCTGCTGGCCGCTGGACGAGCTGTCTACCCCAGGTGCTGGATCAAAGCCTTTCTCCACCTTGGCAGAAGGCAGGGGAGGAGGAGGCATAGCCCTGGATTAAGACGCCAGTTAGGGACTTCCAGGAGGAGGAGTTCCAGGAGGAGGAAAATGTGATCTGACCTCTCAGAGACAAGGAGGGACACAGGAGGGCAGTTGAAAGACTCCATAGTATTGAACTTCCGGAAGGGAAGAGCCAGAATGTCTCAAGTACCTTCACAAACCAGAAGGGCTGGCTTGTAGCAGAGCTCACCAGGGCACAACTTGGGACTAGTGAGTAGAAGTGACTGCAAGGTAGATTTCTTCCCTGCTTAAGGAAGCACCTTCTCTCAGCCAGAACCATTGAACAGGAGAATGTTGCTTTGTGAGCTACTGAGTTCCCTGTAACAGGAGATAATCAAGCAAAGCAGGAACTACATATCAGAAATATGGTGTCCGGGATTCATGCAGTGGTGAAGGATTGGGTAAGCTGACTATTGAAGGCCCTTCTTGTGGGAAGGAGAAGGATGTCTCAAGTTCAAAGTCAAGTGCTTGATTACAGGTACTACTTGGCTTTCTGCAAGCGTCTCCACTGTCCAGGCCCCTGCTTCTGGCCCTGTCATCTTCTCTACACCATGTTTGAGCATTATCATCCCTTCGGTCCTAAGGAGAGCATGATTCTTTCTCAATGACCTGGTTCTGAGGATCACTTTCCTCAGGGGAAAGCCTAGGGCAGGAAAGAGAGAAGCACCCACCTTTGGCTTTACTAACTCCAAGGAGAGACAAGCATTGCACCATCCCCAGGGCCCAAGGGGACACCTGAGGCTCCTTGTCAGATGCCAGCGGCGCTGCAAGAAGCCTTCACGTCTTCCTGTTCCCCTCCCGCAGCCTCTGTTCCTTCCTGCAGCTGCAAGACAGGTGCATCAGGAAGTCACACTGCAGGCTTGGAAAAGGACTGAGACTTAATTCCCCAAAGGGTTTTGGGGATGCTGGCCCTATGCATGAGAGGAGGACCTAGGCCCCGAGAGAATGCCGTGTGAAATCCTTCTCAGCAAGAGCTGTGGCTGGTGTCCTCGATCTCACGAAGCTCCATGCACCGCGCAGAGGCCCATGGGCACCTTGACAAAAGGAGCTCATTATTTGCTTTCCATTGCTGCGAAGTTCTGCTCAGCGTGGCAGCTGTTGGGAGGAGCCGCCTGCCGTCACAGCCTGCTTCAGTAAAATACAAGTGGTTTATGATTCCAGACAAACTGTCATCACGGATTAAAACATGTCTACGCTCCCAATGACAATAGTTATTTTTCTCTGAGAATATTGAATGTGTTGCTTGCATTTCATAGACAAGGCAGAAAGAAATCTAATTCCACTGGGCCGGATCATTTAAAGGCAATCTACGTTCTATAAACACACTGAAGAGCCACGTTCCCAAGGTGACAGAAAATAAACCACGATTGCGTGATTCTTCTGTTTCCTTATTATTTGCTCTCCAGCCTTTCAGCCTCATTCTTCTTTACATGGAGAATTCTGTGCCCGCCACCTGCGATTATTTCTAATTTACTGTCTGTAAGCCCACTTCATACCTTCTGGCTTTGGGACGTGCTGTTCTGCTGGAAGGATATTCTCGCTTTTATCCACCTGGCAAACTTCTCTTCATCCCTCCAAGCCCAGCTGAGATGCCACCTCTTCTGTGAAGTCCTCCTTGTTCTCACCAAGCGTTCGTTGTTGGGAGTTCCCTGAGCTATTGGTGCTTGCTCTCTTGTAGCACTCACCATTTAGAACGGAGCCCATTTACCTGTTGTCATAGCTGTCTCCCATTGGGTGGGACCTCCTGAGCCAGGGATTGTGTCTCTTCAGTGCTGGGGACAGTGCCCGGCATACAGCAGGTTCCAATAAAAGTTTGCCTAATGTGCTTTTTCTATTGTATGCAAAGCAACCTGGCCTCCCTCTTGTTCACTACTTTAAATGGGGATATTAAACATGGAAAAGTGAAATGTTTGACCAAAATAACAGAAGGGGCTATTCCCAATAGAGGGACCCAGAAGATGTTCCTAGAAGATGTGTTTTATGCCCAAAATGTCAAAGAGGAGCCCGGAGTGGTCCCCCCTCAGCCTCCTCCTGCATCACAAGAGGCAGCACAGTGGGACTGGGGCCAGAGCCTTTAGAGCGGGGCACTGGGAGCAGGTCAGCTGGCCCGTGCCCCCCAGCACCCAGCCCTGTAGGGAGCTCATCGGAGCTGACGCCACTCAGTAGCCTAAATCCTCACTTTCTTCCCCTGCAAATGCATGAAGGATTGCATTTATTTGCCACATTTGAGAGGCTGGCCTGAATTTGTGTGTTTATTTATTCGTTTCTCATTTAGGAAAAGAGATACATTTTCTGTACTCTGAGCTCCCAGGCCCTGAACCTCTGAGGTCGTGCACATCACAATTTCTGGATTTTCTTCTGGGTTGCAAAGGATCCAGAAGTGCCCTTTTCCCTGACTGTAGGGCTTTGGAGACCCACAGTGGGTCAGACAGAGATCCTTTTAGAGAGCCAGACCAGTCTGCCCTACTGCTTACTTCCCACAAACTTAATTTCAGCAATTTAAGGGTTTGGGTGTCCGTGGGTGTGTGTGTTAAACTGGCTCCATGGAGGAATATGGACAGCTCTCCAATCCTGCCAATGGTCCCTTGAGTGTTTTGATAGACGCAGTAGAAAGAACTCATCTGACGTGGGTGAGCTTCACGCAGCCCCCTCCTAGAGATAGGAGTGAGCTGTTCCTTCTTCTTTTCGGAAAGCCTGTCCAGATCACATTCTCTGTGCTGGGTTCAGTGCTCAGCCCTGGAGCTATAACTGAGCAACCTGTGGGCACGGCCCGCAAGGAGCTTACTGTCTAGTGGGCGGGATGGACTCTCGGAAACACTGGGGCTCCAGCAGAAGGGCATCCAGCCAAGTCTTTAGGGGCTCAGCAAGGCTTCACAGATGAAGGGAAGACTTTCTGAGACTTGAAATTAGAGTCAGACAAGGAAGATGTGAAGAAGGAGCTTAAGTGTACTGGGAAAACTTGAAGTGGTCTGAAAGCTTTGGTTTGCAGGAATTCTGGGGCCCTCCTGGTCGTCTCCAAGACAGGCGTGTCTGCCTTCTCACTTGCCCCTGCCCACTTCTAGTCTGTGTCTTTCTGTCTCCCAGAACACACACCTTCGCTGGAAGAATCTTGCCAAGGGAAAGCTCTGATCACATTATGTTGCCGCTCAAAACTGTTCCATAGCTCCCTATTACGTAACAGCTTAAAGCCAGGTGGCTCAGCTGGCCTTTTGTGTCCCCTCTGGCCTCAGCTACTACTGCCCTCCTGTGTCCTGAATCCCAGGACAGGCACAGGACTGTGTCCCTGCCCCAGCCTGCCTTCAGCCGTGAGAGTGGGGTGCTTAGCTCCTCTCCAGGCACTAGAACCAGTTCTGTTCTGAGTTTGGGGAAGTTTAAAGCTCTTTAGATGGATAACTCAGTGGTGTTCACTCACGGTACAGTCCACTAGACAGGGGCCAGCAGGAAATGGAACAAGCTGGACACCTTTTCCAGGACCATCCAGCCAATGTAAGTCAAGTCAGGATTCGCCTGGTAGCAGCACAGATTTTCCAGGTGACATCAAAGCCAGGAGTGAGAAACGTATTTAAAAATAGAAATGGGATCCAAGGCTGAATTCTGAGGACTCCCTGGGTACCAATTACAGTGAGTCCCCAGTCGGCTTCTAGGTACCCATCTCCATCAGCCTCAGCCAGACTCTTTCCCTTTCCCCCCTCCCCAATGTATCTTAATGGAGCAAGGCTCTGGGATAAGTTGGAGGATGGCAGTGGCAAGTGATTCCAGCTCGTTTGTTGGCTGCTGGCCTTTCTAAGTGAGTTCTTGCTTTTCTCTTGTGACCAAGCCCCTGGGCCCCGGGCCAGGTAGATGGGCCATGCTCCCCACTGGAGAGTCCTCTGTTTGAGTTTTCAACTGTTGCTGGCTGTCAACCTCCAGGACTGGAATCCATGCCTTACTTACCCTAGGTACTGCCTGCAGGCCTCAGCTGTGCCTCCCTGATACCACAGGCTGGGACTCCCAGACCTTCGCGTGCTGCCAGGCTCCCCTGAGGCTGCATGAGTCTGGTCCGTCTTCTTCTTCCTCTCTGCTTCTGGGACATTTCCCTCCCAGCTATCCAAAGCCAACGGGCAGACTGACCTCAACTTCTATCCCTTCCCATATGAGCTGCCTCAGGACCTGCACATACATTTGGCTCCCTCCTCCTGTCTTGTGCACTTGAGTTTGGGGCACAGGTACACAGCTTCCAATTTTGTCTGTCAAACTCCATCATATTAGATTTGACTCATCATTCCCTCTTGTTAAAGTTCTTTTGGATCTACCACCATTCCCCCACCGTCTTATCAATCACAAATTTTGATGAGCATACCTTCTCTGTCTTTATCTAAGCAATCAAGAAAAAATATATCTAGGATGGAACCAAGGACGGAGCTTTTCGCCTGCTGCTAGAAACCCCTTTTATGTTGATACTGAGCCATAGGTCAATCCCTTTGGACATAGTCATTCAATTAGTGACTATTTCACTTAATTATATAAGCATCTAGTCCAAATTTTTCAAGCATCCAGTCCAGATATTTCAAAATGGTAGCTTTCTGGCAAATGTTTTATTTGGTCTGTGCCGTATTTTAAAAAATTTGAACTCGTATTAAAAATCAGGAGATTTCTCAACAAAATATCCAGATTTCTGGTTCTCTTGAAAAATACTTAGTAACAATCAACTAGATTTGGGGGGCAGATGTCTTTGTTAGAGAGGACATGCACTCTCTCGTTTGCTGCAATGAGATGGCTCTGATTACTTCGCTCATTTACATTTTGAGTTTTAACCTTCCTAAAGGATATGAAGGGAGACTTTGTCTAATGATCTTTGTGTTAGTTAACTATTGCTGTGTAACCAATTACCCATCTCAGCAGGTTAAAACAATAAACGTTTATTTTCACACACAATCTTTGAGGGTCGGGAATCCGGGTGTGTCTTAGCTGGGTGGTTCTGGATCAGAGGCTGTAATCAAGATGTTGGCTGGGCTGCAGTCATCTGAAGCCTTGAGGCCCTGCGTGGATTGGTCGTCATGGTGTGGCAGCTGGCTTCCCCCAGAGTGAGTGATCCAAAGAGAATGACCGAGCTTTGATCTTTCTTATGACCTAGTCTCAGAAGTGGCACACTTCCACTTCTGCCATACTCTATTCCTTAGGAGCAGGTCATGAAGTCCAGCCCACACTCAAGGGGAAAGAAATCAAGTTCCATTTCTTGAAGAGAGAAATTTCAAAGACCTTGTGGACATACCTTAAAACCACCACAATAATTAAATTGTATAATGCATGTAAAACTTTTACCTCTGTGTACCTAATGCATAGGAAGGGCTCAATAAATGTTACTTATAACAGTAATAATAATAGGTAACACTTACTGAGTACCTGCCAGGTAATCTTCAGAAAGCTTTACATGCATTTATTCTTTAACCTCACAACTCTATAAGGTGGTTTTTATTATTATTCTCATTTTACAAGTTAGAGCATGTGCTCAGTGAAGTAGAGCAAATAGCCCAGGTTCACAAAGTGGGGAGGTGGGATTCAGACCCTGCTAGTGTAGCTCCAAAAATCTGCCCATTTAACAACTATACTATACTGACTCTCTCAAAGTTTTGTATGTTGCTGTTGGTGGTCATATTGTTATGTTGTTATTATTAATATTATTTACATGTTTCCCTGACCTGCGGCACGAATAAGCCCTACAGGAAAGAAATGTGACCCATTTACTGATTTGTTCTCATAAACCTGTGCTGGGTGCTAGGAATCACCATTTGGAGATGTGGGTACCCAAAACTCACCTCTTTCCCGTCTCACTCCTTGCTCTTTGGATAAAGACGAACCCCTCAAACATGATCCCAGGGCCCCTTCTTCAGGGTTCGCCCCTCCCTCTCGCTCCATCTTTCTGCTCTTCACCCTGGCGCCCTCCGCCCTGGCTGCAGGGCCTTCAGCCAATCTTAAGCACATACTCCTTCTGTTTTCATGATGTTGCACCCGCCGGCTTTATGTGCCTGAGACATCTTTCTTCCTCTCTTAAAGAAAAAAAATCTTGCCGGTGCTTGGTATTAAATCCCATTGCTTGTAGTGTGGACAGTCTTTTCCCTTTTCTTGGGTTGGAAGTCCATGTGTCCGTCTGGTTCTCCAGCCCCTTCTTCTCCATGTTGGTTCTATGATATAGAATCTCCAATGGATCTCAGAGCCCGGAGTTGTGGTCTTCTCGCCCGGGGGACTGGAGTTCCCCAGGAGCAGTCAGGCACTCTCTTCACGTTCATTATTAGCAGAGTCCTTAAATGCCCAGGACGGAAGCCTGACTCCCTGGGTTCAAATCCTGATTCTGCCGTTTATAAGCTGATGACTTATCCCAATGCCTCTGCACTTTAGTTTTCTTATCCTTAAAATAAGGGTAAGGATAATTTAAAACGTGCTTCCTTATAAGCTTGTTGTGAGGAGTAGTAAGTTAGTGTGGAAATTGCTTTGAAAGTGGCTCCTGGCCCAGGGCCAGCATTTCCTCTGGTGACTCTATATCTCTTCCTCCGCTTCAACCAGCTGCCCAGGGAGCTATGTGCCCATAGCTAGCACAGGGTGGTAATGGCCAGGTCAGGGGTCCGTTTCATGACCTCTAAGATTTAGAGAGAGAAGGCAGCGGGCATGAAAGGAACTCACTTTGGAGAAAGACATACAGATTTGAATCCAGCCTTTGCCACTTATTAAGTATGCAATCTTGGACACGTTGCTTAAATACCTCAGTTTTCTCATCTATAAAGTGCAAATATCAATAGCTCCTCTCAGGGTTGTTTGGAAGATTAAATAATGCCCATAATGTGTGGATCACTTCAGTGTGGGAACATAGCAGTTATTTAATAAATGTTAATTTCCTCCCTCTTCCCTTCAAATCGAGCGTTATTCTCCAGGGCATGGAGGCAAGCTACAGAATGGAAGCTAAGGAACCGTGCTTTCTCCCGGGCATCTGCCATTGGCCCCAATCACAGGCTGCTTCTTACTCATCTTCTTAACTCTGTGCTCACAGATCCTAATCAACTGCAATTTTCAATCTCCTTTCTATTTTCTCTGCACAACCTTTTAAAAATATGAGCCCCCTCAAAAGTTCCCCAGTGTCTGATTTCCCTGGCTTTTCTCCCACGTTCTTCCTGTGTTGGATCATCGCTGGTTATACAAGCAGAATTTGGGTTCTGAGGGCCTCCTTCCAAAGCCTGTAATTCATGAAATCACAGCTTTCTTCCCCATCTACTCTGTTAAATCTGTCTCCTAAAACCCAGGCTTTGGGTCTGCTTGATCTGCCGCTCTCTGACAGGCGCTGTGAGAAGATGCGGACATTCTCCCCAACGTTCTCAACACTTCACTCCACCAAGTCTTCATGGTTGGCGCGAATTGATAAGCCCACAATAGTGGAGGGTTTTGGATTTCCTTTTTTTTTTTTTTTAATATTTATTGCTCTCCTACCATGTATCAAGCACTGTCTCAGCACTAGAAATCAGTAGAGAGAAAAAACCCCATGCTTATAGAGATCTTACATTTTAGTTGCAGTCACAGACAACAACATCAAAATAACCAAATAGAACGATTAATGTAATTTTTAGATAGTTAAAAATACTTGTGAAAAAATAAGACAAGTAGGTGATAGAGCGTGTGGGGATGAGAGGAGTGAGGTGGAGACGTGGGTTGGTGAGCTGGTCGGGGAAAGCCTTCCTGAGGTTGTGATGGTCAAGGAACAACTGAACCCAGGGAGTTAGCCCTGCAAAGACTAAGAGAAGATTTTGAGGCAGGAAGTACAATTGCAGAGGCCCAGGGTTGAGGAAAGAAAGGGTTTTAATCAGAGCCCAGAGAGTCCCAGAAAACCAAGGATGGTCACTGGGGACTTCTTAACCCTGTAATAAGCAAAATGGTGTCTGTGTGTTTGCATGTGTGCATGGTGTCTGTGTGTATGTCTGTGTATGTGTGTTGTGTGTGTGTCTGTGTGCATGCATTTTTTCAGGGGAAAAGACCCATAGGTTTCATCAGACTCTCTGAGATCTCTAAGATGCACAAAATGTAAATAACCGTGGCATCATTCCCTCCAGCCACTGGGAGAGAAAATTGCTAGCCAGTTGTCAAACATCCTGCTGTGATGCAGTGGAAGCCTCCCTTTGGTGCCTGGGCAGCCAGGGCCCTGTCCATTCGCCCCCCTGCCTATCCTGCAGTCTGGGCCAGAAACCCAGCCTCCCTCTTACTGCATCCGATCAGAGCGCCAATGGCAGATCAGAGATCCAGAGCTCTCGCCTCTGTTCTCCCTGTTTAGCCTCACCAAATGCGTCCACCCCTGGGTTAGGTGGTAGCAGGCAGGAGTTAATCCTTCCCACTCCAGCAGCCCTGTTCCCCTAGACTCAAGGCATGTGCAAATCCTTGCAATATCCATGGCAGCGTCCCCTCGCCTGGCTTCCAGCCTCGAGTTCTCTTTGCTTGGTACCCAGGCTCTCCATATTGCTAAGTGGACTTCGGAGGAGAGGAGTTTTGTGTTCCACTCCCACCTCAATCATTTCCTCATCTGACTCCTGGTCACCTCCCACCCTTCTCCACCAGCCCCGCTGTTCTCCATAGTAACCGGTTCACGCATTTCTCCTCTGGCGTCACTTGAGCTCTAAGCAAACTCCCTCTCCCTCTCTTCATGAGATGTTGCCCTGCTTGATCCAGCTTTTGTGGATTCCGGGCCAGAAGCAAGAAAGCCAGACACTGCTTGCGAACAGCATCAGTAGACCCAGCTGATGTCCTGCCAGTTCTCTGCTCTTTCAAAGTCAGTGGGAAAAAAGCCATGAAAGTACCACTCAGCTCTCTTGAATTCCTCAGTGTCCTGCCCAGACCATAAGGACATGCCTCTCTTTCCCTGTGGGCTTGTCCAGCCCCAGGTGGGTTAACAAGAGAGGGGAGTGGCTGTGGCCGGTAAGGCTCAGCCATACCCCAGGAAGGTGGCGTCTCTCCCACCTGGCTGTGCGCCTGCAGCAGTAAGCAGCAATGCTGTCCTTGTACCCTCTAGGGCTGGGACTGTCTTTATAGTTGGTTGATGTTGGCATGAGGGTATGGTCAACATGCTTTGCTTACAGAAGCTCGAGCTTCCCCTCACGTGTGCTCAGTGTTCCAGCTCTTGCCTCTGGCAGGAGGCCTGAAGCAACTCCCTGAGGTCCCTGAAGCTGCCTCCTCGCCTCCCTCCTAGGCTCTGGGTCCCAGTCGGCCCGTCCCGTGGGATTGTTGTGAGGATTAAATGAGACAAAGTAGATGGAGCACCTAGCACGCAGTAGGTGGTCCGACAGCTGAGTTCCCTCCTTCTCCTTGCTTCTTTCTGCTTCCCCAGGGGCTGTCTCCTCCACTTCTGGTCAGACACAATCACTTCACTAAGCCCAGACTTTCTTCTCTAGCTCTCTTGGCTAGCAGTCCTGTAAACCAGTCATAGAGACACGGACACCCCCTCCATACCCAAACTTCTGACTGCGGGATCTTGCCGGGCCCAGGTTGGCAGGGACTGGATCTTATCTAAGGGTGGGTGTCTGGCACTCTGTCCTCCATATTTTCACTGAATGGGTGAGTGAATAACTTGAGAAACGTGGCAGAAAGTCCAGATTCTGAAGCTGGAGACCAAAGCAGGCTGATGCTATAGGGCTGATTCCTTGTGCTGAGTTCTCTTTGGAAGTCTGGGTACCGCATTAGATCCTGCTCGGGGCCCAGGCTGGCTCGCACCTGAGTGAACCATGAGTTGTTTCCATGGTGAGAGCATCAGCCCTGGCTGCTTTACCTACAGATGTTCTGGGGAGTGAGGAACCCAAGCAAAGTCAAGATGTGGTCAGGAAGGGCTTCAGTGATCCTGGCAGAAGCCATGTCTATCCACATCCTGCATGCTGGCTCAAGCAAGGGTCCCCAGGCCTTGTTATACACTCAGGATAGGCCTGATTGAGGCTTGGAGCTGAGTGAGCAACTCAAGACATATTATTTGGGGGAAAAAAGCAAAAACAAAAACCTCACTTGCTTGGGTTTCTGGAACAGGACAGCCTTTTTTGCTGCTCCAGTACATTTTTTTAATTAACAAATTGATGAAAAGCATTTCCTGACATTTCAGCTCATCTCTCAGAGACCTTTAGGTGGGAAGACTTCAAATAAACCTTCCTTATGACTTCCTAATATTTTTTGGCCCAGCCTTCAAGGCCCTTCGCAGTCTGCCCACCACCCCCGTATCTAACATCCTCTCCCCTCATTCCCGCAGGCGGCGTGCCTGCCCCTCACCCCTTCCCAAACCTGTCCTGCATGTTCATGCCCCTCCACCTTTGTGCGCGCAGTGGTTTTCTACCTGGGACACTCTTTTCTGTCCCGTTTATCTTCCCAGCAAAGCCCCCTCCTCCATCCATTTGAGACAAACTCAGATATCATCCCGTAAAGCTTGTCCCATCCTGCACTGTGTTGTCACAGCACCTTGTGACAGTCACTTTTGGAACATATTTCAATGCACTAAAATGATGTGTTTAATGATTTCCTCCCGCTTCCTTGTGAGCTTCTTGAGGGGGGAACCTCTGACTTACCCCACATGCCCAGCACGGAGCACGGGGCTGCTGCAGGGCTTGGTGAATGTCTGCGGGCGAACACATGAGTGAAAGGCGCGTGGTGGGGACGTGAGGCAAGGAAGAGCAGTATTTTCCATCTCTGAGGCACGTCTGTCAGGGAAGTAATATTTCTTGAGTTTTCTGAAGTAAGTCTCACTGGAGGAACAGGATGATCTATGTTGCTGAAATAAAGGGGTCTGAAAGAAATCAATAATTCTGAAAGGCCTGGCAAGAGACACGTCAGCAGCCCGCCAGCTGCAGAGGCCGCGGACGTGAGAGGGCAGCTCCTTGGCGAGCTTCTTCCCCCCGTCCTGGAGTCTCCGGCCAATGCTTGATGCGCCTGTATTTACAGTTTATCTCGGGCATCCTCGCAGCATCAGCATCTCCAGGCCCCGGGCTCAGCCTTTGCTGGATTTAAAGCAAGAGGAACGCACGTGCAGGGTGGGCAGGGACCCCCGTGGCTGGGGATGGAGCCCAGGAACAGGCCCATGGTGGCGGTCCATGTGGAGACGCTGGCAAAGCCATCTCCCTAGGCCTAGGCTCTAAACTTAAAAATACTTCCAGCATTGATTGTTCTTGTCTCTATGTGGGATTCTGTGCAGGCCTAAGCAGACTCACGCATTTAGTGAGTTGTATCAGACAGCTCTGTGCCCAGGAGTGCGGGCAGTGGCCCAGCCAGGGCTCAAGCCTGGATGTGAGTCTCCCTCAGTCCCAGCCTCTTCCAGTCGCGCTGGAACTTGCATCGGGGACAGAAGAGGCTTTTCCTTGGGGGCAGTGCCGGCCCTCCCCCTCCTCTGATCCCCTCCCTGCTCAGGTGCATGGCTGAGACTGGGCATCCCCAGGCTGAGAGGGTGCAAGGGGGCGCCTGGCGGTCTGCCCTACCTTCCAGGGGGCTTCCTGCTCTGTTTGTCTGGACGTGCCTGCCTGGCCAAATGAACACCTCCCTGCATTTCTCTGCCCAGGGCCTTTCCCGGAATCCCGGCCCCTCACTTAGGCCAGACCACGTGCCTAGCCCTTTGCTGGGGTTTCTCCTGAGGTCCAGACTGCGTCTCTGGCTTCCCAAACGCCAGCAGCTTCTTCCTCCGTATTAGATAGATGGCATCACTGCCCCTGTGCGGTTAATGTTACCCCCACCTAGACACCGCAGCTGCTAGTCCCCTCTCCTATTGCTGTCCACCCCTCACTGTGCTTGCTTTTTCCACGTAGCATAAACTCACTGCCTGACACCATAGTATACATCCACTTATCTAAGTATTGCTGGTCCCCCTACTCCTCTGTGAGCTCCTTGAGGAAAGGGAGCTTAGCTTGCTGTCTGAGCTAACCCACCATTGAGAGCAGTAGCTGGCCCGGAGAGAGACACTCAGGAATATTGTTAAATGAGTGAATGCCCAGGCAACACGATGTCTCTCCCTGGAGCCAGAGTTCACATGCACACTTTGCCCCGTGAAAGGTCCACATCCTAGAAGACTGGGTACTGGCACTGGGCTTGGAGCCAGACACGGATGATTTGGATCCAGGCTTCACCACTAGCAGTGAGATTTGGGGCAAGTTGAGTCTGCTTTCTCAGCTCTAAAGTGAGGGTCATCATAGTTCCCTCCTCCTAGCTCGGAGTGAGGACTTAGTGAGATAAGTCATGTGGAGGGTCTAAGACAGTGCCTGGTGCACGTGTGCAATACCCAATACAGGTTAGTTCTAAAATGTTTCCAGAACCACGGTCAAGATGGGGGTGGGCTGAGGGAGTGTGGCCCGCTTGGCTTTAGCTGACCCCAAGGAAGCAGCAGATGCCTGCAGAAAGCCAGTGTGCAGTAGGCAGATTGCTGGGGGAGAAGATGACACATTTTCCAGTGTTATTTCATTTACCCTCGAGGAAACTGAGCAGGCAAAGTGTCTAAGGAAGGTCAACAGTGACCTTGAGGAGGGGCTGCCTCATGCCCCTGGGATGGGGTTAGGCCTTGCCGCTCATGAGCTGTATGATTTTAGGAAGAATCTTGGTGTTGCTAGGCCTCAGGGTCCTTCCGTTAACAATGGCCATAGTAGTATTTAACTGGCAGCGTCCCCTAAGGACTGAGTGGGACAATGTATGTGAAACAAACCCAGGGAGCCCATGGCCCACCGTGTGTCAGGAACTGTCCAGTGCTGAAACTTCAGAGAGTAGGTTCCAGACAGTGACTTTTTATTAATATGTAGTCATGAGGCTTCACAATGGGACCACTGGGTTTTTCTGGGTATTTCCAGAGACGTCCTCAAGCCTTCGTCCAAGGACTTCTGTTCCATGTGCTCTCCAGCCGGCCAACAACCCTCTGTTAAGCACCAGGCTCTGGCAGGACTATCTGGACACACGGACGAGGAAGACCCATCTCCCTCCTCCAGGAGCTCATGGTCCAGTGGGGCATTCGGTAAATCTGTGCAGTGAGGGAGACAGGGCCAAAGGGCAGAGGGAACTGAAGAAAAAGAGTCCCAAAGTCTTCCCGGAGAAGCTGAAATCTTGGTCATTAGAAAGCATTGAGCCGACACGAGTCATTCCTTTATTTATTCACTCTTGTAAACATATTTATTAAAAACAATACAAACACCTCCAGTCTCCCCACTGTGTGCCAGGCTTGGTGGGCACCCCAAGCTAGGCCCCTGTAGCAGAGAAGGCGATGCTGTGCCACGTCTCTGGCCTTAGCACTTAGGTTCGCACAGCTGATTTCACATTGCCCACATCTGCGTCTCTTTACCTGAGGGCTTTCTCCAAAGCAGTGGGAGGTTTCTCTGCTGTGCACAGAGCAGACTGGATGTGCTGGAATTAGCACACCCCAGGAGCAGCCCTCAACAGTGACTGCTGGGAATTGGTTTGAAAATACCCTGATGCCCTCTCCTAGCCTCATTTTGTTCATTTGTAAAATGGGTCTAAGAGGAGAAAAGGTCCCTGCCTCACGGGGTGCTGTGAATGAGAACAGAGATGGCATAGTTCCTTGATGTTTTCATCTGCTTTAAATCAAAAGTAAGACTGATGAGACATGCTGATGTGCCTACCACAGAGCCCAGGCAGCTGCCGATCAAATGTGCCCTTCACTTCTAGTCCCAGGGTAGGAGCTGTGTCAAGAACGGGAGCTCTGGGCTCACAGCTCAGGGCTACGTGGGCAGAACTTGAATCTCCAAGACTGGGCATCTGGAGCTCCTCAGTGTTTCTAGTGCCCTGTCTCTATGCCCCAAGGAGAAAGAGATCCCCTCCCTTCCCCTAGCCATTCCTTCCAGTGGGAGAGCTGCAGGTGAAAGAAGGGTTCCTAAGAACCTGAGCTGGATCAGATGAGACAGGAAGAATGTTCCAGGCAGAGGGAGCCATTAGTGCAAAGGCACTGTGGCATCACTGAGCTTGATGTGTTTGAGAATGTGACCCGAGCAGAATCTAGGAGGGGAGGCTGAGAAGCAAGCAGGGACCAGGACCTTCGGCGGTGTAGGCCAACAATAATGGCAGGGTCGGGCACGGGGGAGCTGTTACTCTGACATTTGCAGAAGCTTTGACTCCTAGGATCCCAGGATCATGGGAGTTAGTATCTGAGAATCACAGACTCTAGGGATCTCGGAATCTTGAGATTTTGGACTCAGAATCATAAACTCTTGGACTCTCAGTCATGAGATTTTGGATCTTCAAGTTTCTGAGCTGGGCAGCCCTCTAAACTCTCCAAGTCTTGCAGAAAATAAGTTAGCACCAAAATTCCAGCCAGCCTCTGGCTTACCTGCCAGTGGCAACTATCCTCCCACGTGCCTGCACACAGGGGTGGGAGAGCCTGGCCCTGGCCCTCCTTGGACCCCGTTCACCTGATGGTACACCAGGAGGGCTTGTCCTCAGCTTGGAGTTGCTGCTGTGGAATGCTGGATGCCTGCACTTCCCCAGGCTTTGAGTTCTTGGTCACGTCCTCCCTGGAAGCTCACTCCAGAGCTGGAGGGGCAGGGGCTGAAGCGGTGTCCACCCTGCCTGGACGCGGCTGGCATTCATCACCCGTCCTGGCATTTTTAATAAGTCCTGGGATTCCTGCTGAAAACCATCAGAAGGGCAGGAGTGTTCTATGCTTTTTAAGTAATTTCGCAGCATTTGGGCTGCTGCCCTCCTTCTTTTGTAGGGGTTTCCTCTTCTCACAGCCCCCAGGAGGCAAGCAAGGCAGAGGCAAGCTGGCCCCTTTCCAAAGTCGTTTAGTCAGTGCAGACAGCTGAGTTCTGTTAGCCCCTGCTTCTCGTTTTTATTTTCTGCCTTACTCACGATGGACAAATAGAGAGCCGGTGGTGGAAAAGGGAGCCTGGAGCTCCGGCCATGAAGAAAGAAGAGCTGGATTCTATTCCTGGCTGTGTGATTACCAGCTCTGTGATCTTGGGCAAGTCTGGGGGTGGCAGGAATGAAGAGGGTGTGAGCACTCAGAAGCGCCAGCCTGGAGCTTAAGGGTACGGGCACACGGGCCAGCTTCCCAGGCAGGACCATGGTGAACACCCAGGTTGATTCAGGGGACCTATGTCCTTGGCCCCGTTGGGTTTCCCAGGCACAATTGTATGGTGGATCCAAAGGTGAATAATAAGCGCTCTAGGAAACACTCATCCCAACCCTCACCCGCTTCCCTCGTTTCTTGTCTCGCTTGCTCAGGGATTTGTGTTCCAGAGAAACTGGATTCTTTGTGTCACACTGTATCCGCCCTCCAGTCAAAAAGAGCTGAGTTTGGCTGTCTAATCCCTCCCCTCGGGTTCTAAGGATCCAGAGTCGTGAAAAGAGGATGTTTTCTTCCTGAAATGAATCAGCTGATCACAGGATGCGGTTGAGGCCTGACACATGCGGCTCCTTGGGCGAGGCTGTGGGCAGAGTGACAAAGAACGAAGTCTTCAGAGTTGGGCAGGTCTGAGTTTGACTCCCTGCTTATTCCTTCTCTTCTGTGTCAGTGTGGGTATGACATTTAAAGCCTGACCCTTGAGTTTTCTCCTCTGTCATTTGAAGATGATAACGTGTGAGATTAAGAGCATGGGCTTGAGCTGGGACGTCTGGGTTTACATCCCAGCTGTGCCCCGTTCCAGCTCTGTGACCCTCAGCAGATCCCTCCACCTCTCCGTGCTCTGATTTCCCAATCTATGGCGTGGGGATAAGAATACTGCCTACCTGGAGTTGTGTTATGATTGTTGAGAGGGTTGAATGAGCAATACATGAAGCAGGTTTAAACAGTACCTGGCACTTAGTAAGCACTAAATAAACGAGCATTAGTTCTAAACGTCGTGGTTTGATGGGTGCTGGTGTGATGTCAATAAGTTGAGAATCTAGAAAAATGTAGGGTATTTCATATGTACTTAGTGTGTAATTGCTGAATGAATGAATGAAGAAGGGGATGGATTGATGGACAGCACTGAGCGCAGTGCCCATTGTCTAGTAAGTCAGGGAAGTGGCCACAGAGCTGCAGCCTTTCTGCCCTGGCATCAGAACCAGGGTGCTGGGGCTGGCCTGGCCCCTCGCCGGCTGCTCATCACACCATTTCCCAGCTCTGCGCATCTCTTCCCAACTCAGAGTCAGTGGCAACATGTCAGTAGCCTGGAATTGGCTATGGTGGGATATTTACACCACAGACGTTGGCAAATGTTATAAATCAGGTTTCTGTTTGTTGTTGCGGTTGAGAGAGAGAGAGAGACAGTGTTAAACATTGATTACCACTCAACACATCCCTCACTGGTCAGGGGACCATTTTTATATCATCTTCAGAAACCAGTTCTGACCATTTTGTTGCAGGATGCAGGGTCTTTGGGAAAATAAGTCATTTTGCAGCAGATGAGAGGGCTAGGGGATGTTGAGAGCCTGGCTGTGCAGACCCTTCTATCTGAGGAGTGCATATCTCACGCAGGTTTTATGGTCGCTAATACCTGGCCAAGACACGAAAGAGCAGATCCGGAAACAGATGGCTGGGTCTGCTAGGAGGTGATTCTGGGACTTTCTACACCTTGCTAAGATTGAATTAATGCTGCAGTTTCCCAGGAAGATTGTGACACTCTGCCTGGACCCTGTAGCCATTTTTCAAATGCCATCTGTGGGGCTCCCAGGTGGAGCCCTTCCCCGGGTCCTGAATAAGGAGAACCCTTTAAGGCTATTCCAAATCTACTTCAGTATCAACTGACTTTGAAGAAGAGCAGCCATTAAAGGAGCTGGACCGAAGTGCGGCTGTTAAGTGTCTGTGTCTTAAGTGTGTTGGACTGAAGAATGGACCCGTGGAAGGCATTTGTAAACCCCAGGATTTGAAAGCTTGTCTAGAGTGATCTTAAAGAGAGAGGAATGCACAAAACAAGGCTGCCCCAGGGCTCGGGGCTCCGGCTGATCTGCTCTGGGATTGCCACTGCCCAAGCCCTGCTCACCATCGTTCATTAGCAAGACCGTCTAGTCTAGAGCTCCTCTCCAGATTGTTCAGGGGGTGAGGGTCAGGTGGCATCTATATTTATTTATTTTTTAGCTCCTCAGGTGAGTGGGTGATCAGCTAGCTTTGACAACCATTGCATCCTGATGAATAATCTCTCTCTTAAAGTGTGTTGACATATCCTTTATGTTTCAACGACCCTAAATGGCTTTAGAGGAAAACCAGTTAATCTTCTGATCTGAGGAAGACCAGCCATGGTTCGCTCTTAGAGGAGTAAGCAGAAATGTACTGTGCTTTTAATCTTTAAATTAGCACCACCGGAGACTAGCAATTATTAGCACTTCTCAGCGGGACCTTCACACTCCCCTCCCAGGCAACTGGAGAGTGCGTGGCCACTGTAATCCGGGGCTGGGTTTCTGGGGACAGCATTGAGCTAGAGAGGGGGGAGGGCTGGCTGGCCTGAAACTGTGGGGGTGGGCGGAGGGGACAAAGGTGGTACCATGTGCAGATGGCAGCTGGGGACAACAGGGGCCAGTGCACAGCATCAGAGCCAAAGAGGCCAGGCAGGGAAATGAAAACTGCAAAGTGAGGGGTCTGCGACTGAGGCCAGCAAGAGGAGCCCGTAGGGTGGGTCTGGGAGAATGAAGAAAAAGACTATCTGGGCATACAGCGGGGGAGCCTTCTGCGGACAGGGTCTGAGGCCTTCTGTTAAGGCTGGAGCCACATGCCATTGCAGAGGAGGCTCCTTCCCCGCCCTGTTACAAAGCCGATCTGTGTTTATGTCAGTTGTTACCAGGCTTGGCTGCCCGTCAGAATCGCACAGGGAGCGGGCGCGAAATTCAGTCTCTGGTCCCACCCCGGATCCACCGACCCAGGCTCTGCGTGGGGCCGTGCCCTGACCCTGTGTTTGTCACAAGCTGATCTTATGCAGGCCAGCTTCGAATAGGCTCCAGGTGAAGGGGAGGGACTCTGGGGACAGCCCGGTTGGATCTAAATCCTGACTCCACCACTTACTAACCGGGTGACATTGTGCCTTTCCTCATCTTCAAAATAGAGGGGTAACAATAGCAGCTACATCGTAGGGTTGTCAAAGGATTCGATGAGTAATATACGCAAAGTGCTTAGAACAATGGCTGGTATGTCATTTTTATTATTGATTCCTTTATTAACATTAGCCAGTTAATGCAGACATGAAGGGGTGGAGGGGCTTAAGTCACCATACACACGTATGTATTAGACACATCATACGCATGGGTCACGGGTTGAAAATCCACATGCTTTCGAGGACCAGGTGAGAGTGAAGTAACTGGTGGGGACGGTAGTGACTCAGAGAACACATGACTGTTCTAGTTTGGGTGCTCCCGGAAGCAGACCCCATACATGAGTTGAGGCCAAGTCATTTGTCTGGTAGATGACCCCAGGAAACATGATGAGGGAGTGGGGTCATGAGACAGGGCAGACAGGAAAGTTAATGCCATGAGCATCACAAACAAGGTACCTCTGTGGGCTGCCAGGCCCAGTGCCCCTGGGAACCACCCAGAGACTGTGGACAGCCTGCCTCAGCTTTGTCCCACCTGAGGGGTGTGGAAACTAGGAGGGTTTTTTTTTTTTTTTTTTTTGGTGAGGAAGATTGACCGTGAGCTAACATCTGTGCCAATCTTCCTCTATTTTGTACATGGGACACTGCCTCCGCATGGCTTGATGAGCAATGTGTAGGTCCACGCCTGGGATCCGAACCTGCGAACCCCGGGCCGCTGAAGCAGAGTGTGCGAATCTAACCACTATACCACCGGGCCGGCCCCGTGGGACATATTCTTTTTTAAAGGCGGCTGTAACAAAGGACCACCAACTGCGTGGCTTCAACAGCAGAAACTGTCTCACCGTTCTGGAGGCCGGGAGTCCCAGATGGAGGTGCCAGCAGGGCTGTGATGGTGACGCTGCCCCAAGCTGCTCCCCCGCTTCTGGAGGTCTGCCAGCAACCTGTGGCGTTCCTCGGCCTGGAGATGCATCTGTCCGTTCTACGCCTTTGTGGTCGCGAGGCGTCCTCCCTGTGTGTCTCTGCCTTCGTATGGCTGCCTTCCTGGAAGGACACCACTCATGTTGGACCAGGGGCCGATTCTACTCCAGTAGGACCTCATCTTAACTAATTACTTCTGCAGTGACCTTGTCTCCAGATAAGGCCACATTCTGAGGCACTGGGGGTTAGGATTTCAACATATGAATTTGGGGGGGACACAATTCAACCCATAGCATGAGGTATTTATTTCGCACCTCCTTCCCCTAATTGACTGGGGACTCCGTCTTTAGAGGGTAACTCCACAGCCCTGCCCACTTGCCCCCAGGGCAGGCTGAGCGCCCTGCTGTGGTCAGAGAAAGCCCTCAGGTGGAGAGAAGGAAGCTGGCAGTGTGAGTGGAAGGTGAGCGCCGAGGGCTGTGGGCAGGCACTCGTGGTCGGGAGCGCTAAACCGTGTGCAGCCCCTTCTGAGCGCAGGCCGGTGGGAACGCTCAGACGGCACGCCCACCAAGCTGGCCCGCCGGCAGCCCCTGTGGCAGAGCCCTTCGAAAGGGCAGCTCCCTCAGCTCCAGCCAGTTGTCATGGAGCGGCGTGCCTGGCAGGCCAAAGAATATGCTCCGAGCAGGTGCAGCTCCACTGCTGCCAGTTTGAAAACGCTGCAGAAGTGCATGCTCAGATTTCCAGATGGGGCCTCCATCCTGAGTTAAGGGCTACGCACAGTTTCTCAAACTCAGCACTTTGGATGTTTTGAACTAGAGGATTCTGTATTGTGAGGGCTGCCCTGTGCACTGTAGGATGTTTAGCAGCATCCACACCTAGGAGCTCCCTCCCAGCTGTGGCAATCAGAGCTGTCTCCAGACGTTGCCAAACATCCCCTCAAGGCATGGAAGTGTGGCCAGATCACCCCCACTGGGAAAGTAACAGGGTGTACGTCTTCTAGCTTCTGACTTCAGCCCGTGGCCCTCTGTCTTCCCGCCAACTGGACCAGGCGCTGCTTCTCAGGCCCTGCTGGCCCAGTCATTTAAGAGGCCTCGGTGCCTAAGATGTCTCAGTGTCACAAGTTTCTGAGATTCTCTTTTAAAAATCTCTCCCCCTCCCACTCCCTCTCTCTCCCCACCCCTTCTTTCTCCTCCCTCCCTCTCTCCTTTCCCCCAACTCTCTTTCTCTCAGTGGGGTACAGCACATGCCTTTTAAACATCAGTAGGATGGCAGTTCCAGAAGGACTGTCTTGTTCACAGCTATTGCCACAGCAGCTGGATCAGTCCTGGGTACTTAATGACTGCTCAATATTTGTTGAATGAATGAATGGGTGGCCTCTCCCTTCACTCCCACTTCCCCCCAACCTGGAGCGAAAGTGGGAACTGAGCATCGAGGGAAGGGGGAGGACCTGGACCAGGTGCTCCACAGATGCCAGTGCAGCTGCCTTCTGAAGAGTGAAGTCCCACTGGGCATCACTTTCCTGATCCTTTATTTTTCCTTTATGCAAGAGAGAGAGAGTATCTCATTAGGTGTTTAAGTCAAATTAACAGCCATTGTACCAGACTTCTGCTCAGCCTGCGTTTTGTGTCTTTTGGGGTGATCCCTTGGCGCTAACTGCTTTTTATGGGATCAGTAAAGGTGCATAGATAGGGAGGGAAGAAAGGTTCTGTTTGACCAGGCTGGTGGATCTCGACTTTTTACTTGGCATCTAAGTCTGAAGGATGGAGCGCTGCCTGCACTTGGCGCTGAGCGGAGGCACCAACCGGGCCGATCGAGAGTGGCCTGGGATCTCCTGAGAGGCGGATGGCGTTTCATCAGCTCGGTTTCCAGGAGCGCTGATTTACAGAGGCCGTTCAGATGTCAGCAGAGCAGGGGTTTGCGGACAGCAGGAGAGGGCCGGGGGAGCAGCACACGCTGGATAACACCTGGCCCCATGCAGGGTGCAAATTGTATTTCTCTGTACAGCTCCGCCATTGATTCTAAATCTGGCAAAGTCACAGAGAGCAGACTCCCTGCGTCTCCCTTCCCAACACATTACAACAAACATAAAAGACAGCCTTCCCCTTTTTTCCACAATACTGTGCCTGTCCTGCTCTACCAAGACTCTTCATTAAAAGTTATTCATAGATATTTCAAAAAATAATTAAAGGTAGCTCACGTAGGAGAGAAAGGTAGAAGACAATGCAGCTTTTAGACTAGAACTTGAAAATCAAGCCTGTAGCAAAGGTAGAGAAGCAAAAATGCTGATAAAACCCTGTGGTTAGTCATTGTATTTGTCTCTGAGCTTCCTGGCAGCCTTGGCAAAAACGTAAATTTGATGGGTCATGTGTTTGTGTTTAAGTATAAATAAAACCATAAGTTCTTTATCTGTTTTTTGAGCTAAGTTCTGAGAGGTATTTATCATATGTATATTATAAATGATATATAATAGACAACATCTTGGACAACAGTTTTCTAGCGAATGCAGAAGTGCTTTTGAGACAGTTCTTTCTTGCTTTGGCTATTGACGTGGGTTGAAGGAAACATGAACGCCTAATTAGGTCAAGGTGCTTTGCAAAGACTGAGGCCATGTTATTCAGGGTATTTCAGGCCTTTTAAAATTTTTCGATAGCGGTTGTTTGGTTAGGGCTAAGGGAATTCTCTCTTCTAATCAGTAGCCAATGTTTGGGCTGCAGCTGGCTGAGAACAGATTTTTCTCTCGCTGGTCCCCAGAAAACTTTATTCTAGTTCCCTGTTAACAGATCTTCGAGGTGCAAAGGGGCAGGCAGCTCCTACAAGAAGCAAAGCTTTTTCGTCTCCCGCCACCACCATCTGAGCTGGCTTTTCTGTGTCTGATTTCATTTCCTGTGCATTGAGAGTTCACCATCTTATTTTAACCCCAGCACCACACCAGAACAGTAGATCTTGTTTTTTTAAACTTTGTGTGTAACAAAGTACCCCAGAAGTTAGTGGCTTAAAATAGCAGCTATTCATTGGCTCCTGATTCTGTCGTAAGGGCTGGGGTCGCAATTCTGAGTAAGGGCGGCACGTCTCTGCTCTTCAAGGTGTTGGCTGGGCTCCCCCATGCCTTTGCAATCGGCTGGTGGCTGAAGGATCCAACATGGCCTCCATCACATGTCTGGGGCCTCAGTGGGTGGCCTGAGTGACTGGACACTCCCTGGGCCTCTCATCCTCAAGGAGGCTGGCTCGGGCTTCCTTACTTAGGGAGCAAGAGAATGAAAGCAGAAGCTGCCAGATCTCCTAAGGCCTAGGCCTGGAGCTTACATGGCACCCCTCCTGCTGTACCTGTTGTCACAAGGCCAGCCCAGGCTTAGTGTGCGAGTCAGCTGCACAAGGGTGTGAATTCAGAGAGGTGGCATTCACCGGGGATCATCGGTGGCAATCGTCCACGGCCCTCTCCATCAATACCTCAGTGACAGCGATCCCCATAGGCAGCGAGTCTCACCTGAGGGGTAAGGGGGAGAAGGGGACAGGTAAGTTCTCCCTGGGGGCCGGGGAGGAGGGTCCTTTGGTTCTGACCCAGTTCTCACTGCAAGTTCTGTGCACTCGCCACTTAACTGCCAGCGTCAAAAGCCAAAGATCAGGCCTTACGAGCTCTATTTAAAATTTCTATTTAAAATGACTTTGAAGTGATGAAACAGGAAACGTTTAAAGAACCTCCTGACAACCGTCATGAAGGCCTTGTAAGCGTGGGGCACGTGGGGTTACGCCACTGCGTGGTTGACCTCCTGCCATTTGTGAGACAGTGGCCTCCCCAGGCCTCCCCGGGCAGTTGTGCAGCTGGGGATCACAGAGTCATCTTCCTTTTAGTTAAAGTGAGATACACAATGTGTTAGTGACAGCCCCAAAGTCAGCTGCATCTTCTCCAGGCTGGAATGAGCACGCCTGACAGCCCCCACTGTCCCGAGCTCCGGACAAGGGTTACACTGTTGAACAGGATGAAAAGGATGACTTGAATGACAACAAAGGCCACATGCTCATTGCTTTTGCAGAAGCTGGAAAGCTGGAAGGGCTAGATAACCAAGACACTGGGTAACAGAAGCAGGGAGAAAGCGTTCTGACTTCGCAGAAACAGTGTAATCGTGAAAAAGATTGAGTTAGGGGCTGGCCCGGTGGCACAGCAGTTAAGTGTGCATGTTCCGCTTCTCGGCGGCCCGGGGTTTGCTGGTTCAGATCCCGGGTGTGGACATGGCACCGCTTGGCAAAAGCCATGCTGTGGTAGGCGTCCCACATATTAAGTAGAGGAAGATGGGCATGGATGTTAGCTCAGGGCCAGTCTTCCTTGGCAAAAAGAGGAGGATTGGCAGTAGTTAGCTCAGGGCTAATCTTCCTCAAAAAAAAATACATTGAGTTAAAGAGGACTAAACATAAGATCCTATGTTTTGGCTCCGAGCATGCAGGTACACACACAAACACGCACGCGTGCATCCATGAAGAGATGGGAGGAAGGAGGCCTGACTTAGCAGCACTTTGTGCAAAGGACCTATAGGTATGTGTTTCCAGTAAGCTCAGTTTGAGTCAAAAGTGGGCAAAGTTAATGTGACCTTGAACTGTATGAATAGGAGCATAGATTCTAGAATAAGGGAGGTGATTAATTCCCTCTATTCTGTATAGCCCAATTTACTCCAGAAGTATTAGGCCAATTTCTAGGTGCATAATTTAAAAGTGTTAGTGAAAAACTAACATATTTAGAGGGAAGTTCAACAGAGTAAAAGAATTTGAACTCAAAAGATATGAGCAAATATAAGGAGGAACTGAAGACATTTGACCTAGAGAAATCCTCAGCAAGGACTTAAGGATGCTCTTCAACTCTAAATGGTTGTCATGTGGAAGAGGGACTTGATCTGCCCTCTTTGGCCCCAAAATAAGTCTTAGACCAATGCGTAGAAGGCTGAGGGACCTTGGCCTTTGGAGGGCAAAAAAAAAGGCCATCTAAAGTTGGCAAGGCCCAATAAGGAATGGACTGCGTAGATTCCCAGTCACTGCGGGGGCTGGGAACCACTCATCAGGATAGACAGGGGGATTCAAACCTTAGGTGGGTAATTGGTTCAAGACAAACTTTAAAATCCTGTCCATCTAACTAAGTCTGAGGTCCTGGGAGTCACAGGGACTTGCTCAAGGTCACAGAGCAAGTGAGTGGCTGTCCAGGACCAGGCTCCAGCCTGCCTCTCAGCATTTTGGCCTCGGATGCCTAGCCTCTTCACTTCCTCCATAACTCGAGCTGGGATGCAAAGAGCAGCCTAGGGACCACATCCTCCCCATCCCTCCAGGCCTAACTGTTTAGCCAGCATCATGTGTAAAAAGATGTGAAATCAGTGTCCCTAGGAGGGCACACCGACTCTGGCAGGACCACCGTGCCCCCCACCTCCTGTCTTCCCTGGCACGAGGCCCTTGCACATGTTTCCATCTTCTGCTTGGCCCCTGCCCTCACTGCTTGCAGACTTCTACCCTAGGGGCAGGGCCGGGCAGGGCAGGAAGACGTGGTCCTGGGCGGAGCGTGCGAAGAAGGCTCTGTCAGCCAGGGATGGATCCTCTGACTCCTAGGGACTTCAGCTTCCACGCCCAGCCCCTCGCAACTGCCACTGTGAGGGAAACTGTGAGGGAGGGGGGA
Source organism: Equus quagga (assembly GCF_021613505.1). NCBI lineage: Eukaryota > Metazoa > Chordata > Mammalia > Perissodactyla > Equidae > Equus > Equus quagga. The sequence goes on from NC_060280.1 coordinate 17,971,425, forward strand.
GGGAAGGAGAGAAAGGAGGCTTTCTTTTTTTGAGCATCTGCTGCATGTTATGCACTTTTGACACGGGTTAATCCCATTGCTTCCTCATAACAGTCATATTCATTTCCTAGGACTACCCTAACAAAGTACCACAAACGGCGTGGCTTAGAACAATAGAGATTGGCTCTGGAGTCCAGAAGCAAGGGGTCTGTAAGGCCGTGCTCCCTCTGCAGTGGCACAGAAGCCTCCATCCCGGGCCCCCCTCCTAGCTTCCAGTGCCCTCAGATGCTCCCTGGCTTGTAGATGACCCTCTTCTGTTTATGTCTCCTCACTTGTCTTCCTTCCGGGCGTCTGTCTCTGTGTCCGTATTTCCCCCATTTGTAAGAATACCAGTCATATTGATTAGGGCCTAGGGACCTTATGTTAACCTTATGTAACCTTATGTTAACTTGGTAAATCTGCAAAGACCCTATTTCCAAATCAGGTCATATTCGGAGGTACTAGAGGTTAGACTTCAGCGTACCTTTTTGGAGAGATACAATTCCACCCAGAACAGCCCACCCTCTGGTTCCCCAAATTCTTGTCCCTCCTACATGTAAAAATACATTCACCCGTCCGAACATCCTCACGGACAGCAGACGCTGGTTTAGTAACAGGCCCAGGACCACAATGCTAACACGGGAAGCGGACTTAAAATGCGGCGTTGCTGACTCTGGACACGGCCCTCTTTCTCCTACACTGCACTGCTGCGTGGGCCACGCCTACCGTGTGCCAGGCACTGTTCCAGAGCCTCGTGCCCTTTCCTCACACTTAGTGGACCGCTTGTCTGGTGGGGCCCAGAGTGGGCACCAAGGGACACGGAGCTCCTACGGTCCTCTGCTAAGGACGGGGCCCAGCCCAGGTGGGTCTGGCCCAGGGCCTGGGTGTGGGCAGGCCGAGAAGATGGGAGGAGGGCAACTGAGGGGCAGGTGCGGGGAAACCCAGGCGAAGAGTGGGAATGGAGTCCTGGGGAGGTGCTGTGCGTGCAGGTGGGAGAGTGTGGCCCACTCAGGTGGTCCTTTTGGGGGAGCCGGCCGTCACAGGCTGTTACCTGAGCTTCTGTGGAAAACGCAGTGAGCGTGGCTGCTGTGCTGTCACTACTGAGGGATGAGGGGCTGCAGCTGGGGCCGGTCCTCTTGCTGCGGGCCCCGTCTGCAGTGGTGGAGAAGCAGGGGAATCGCATTGTGAGCCAGGCCCCACAACAGCAGGCAACAGACTAACGCCAAACGCTCACACGGCGCAGCTCCTGGTCGTCCGCTTCGGTTTCCGGAAACATGGAGGTCCAGGCAGGAGGGGGTCCCGGGCGGTAATCTTCGCAGATGGAGCTTTCTCTGGGGATCAGGGGAGGACCAGTGGAGAGTGCTGAGGTAGAAGGAGCCCGCTGAGCTGATGAGAAGAATGTGGCTTTTGAAGTCATTAGGCCCGACTTGAAACCACACTCTGTCACCCACAGGCTGCATGACATCAGACAGATTGATAAACCCTTCTGAGCACCACTTTCCCACAGGCTTGTTCTGAAGGTTAAATAGACAATGTGTGTGAGGAGTGTGACCCTGTGCAAGTTGCTGGGCTCAGTAAATACTCTTTCCATCTCTGTTTTTCCCCCCAAAGCTGAACTGCACTGGCCATCCTGGGGAATAGCAAGGAAGACCCCGGGAGAAGGGGAACAGACCCCGTGCCTCTCTCTGGGGGTCAGTTCACCCTAAGATGGGGAATGTCTTGATTGCTCCTGCCCCATCATGCTAAGGATGGCTTTTTCCCCTCACAGAGGAGCTGAAGGAGAAGCTGACGGAGTATGTGGACAAGGTGAATGGCCAGAAGCCCGGCTTCATCAAAGTTGTGCGCCACAGCAAGCAGGAAGGCCTCATCCGCTCCAGGGTCAGCGGCTGGAGGGCGGCCACCGCGCCCGTCGTGGCGCTCTTTGATGCCCATGTGGAGTTCAATGTGGGCTGGTAAGTGCCCGTCAAGAGAGAAGGATGAGTCCCAGTGCGGTCCAGACGCTTTGGCGCATATGGGTGCAAAGCATGCTGGGATCTCAGTCATAGTGGGGAAAGATATGATGAGTCATCTGGGAACAGATGAGATCTGGGCGTGTGAGTGACCTAGGCAACAGGGCTGGCCCTTCCGGTGGGGGAGGGTCAGGGGTCAACAGGTCAATACACGGTGTCTAAAGGGTATGGTGACATGAGGTGTGACTCCGGCTGGTGTGGTCCTCTAGGAGACATGATCTGAGAGAGGGAGAAATGCTGAGAGCCAAGCAGAGAGTGCCAGCCTGGCTGAGGCCAGGGCTCAACCCCCAGGAAAGGCAGACTGGACCAGACATGAGACAGAAGCCCAGCCCCACAGCCGGGGCCAAGACCAAGTGAGCAGAGGGGCCAAGGTGGCTTGATGTTGTCACAGGTGCCCTGGGCTCCCCTAAATGCCAGGCCGATAGCACAGAATCTGAGATTCTCCCTACTGGTGAAACTAGCTCTTAGAAAACCTTTCTTTCTCTGTCAGGGCTGCTCAGGTGCTGTGTGGGGCAAGAGAGCAGATGCAAGGCCTCAGTGGCTGCAGCCGGGCTGGGATAGGGCACCTGATGCTGACTTCCCTGCGGGCTGGAGGGCACACTGCGGCCCACTGTGTGTGGCATCGAAGGCCAGGCTCTGGGGATGACTGAGTGTACACCCTCCTAAGCCGTTGCCTGACGACACTGCGGTCTGCATCCTCCCAGACTCCAGGGCCATCCTGTGCCTCCCCAGAGTGGGCTGTGGAGGGCCCTTTAGCAAGAGGGAGCAGCCGGGCGCGCACACAGCATGACAGGATTGGGGCCTCCTTTTACATTACAGGCTTGAATTCAGGCTGCAGTGCAGCCATTTGTCATAGTTGAAGTCCCTGCTTGCCATTTGTGACTGTTTAAAAAGCATTTTCATTGGATTTATGGCCAGAAGAGAGGGACACTTACTATTTCAAGCTGATTTGAATAAACAATTATACAACGAATGCATTATTAATGAGAAGCTTATCATTCCTGTCTGCAAACACTTCACTCGCCTGGTGCCCAGAGGGGCCTCCTGGCTCCCTGGGGGCCCCGAGCCGCCCTGCTCGTGGGGCAGTAGGGAATGCGTGGGGTGGGGGTGCCCATGGGGAAGGACCAAAGCATCACGGCATGCCTGGTGGAAGTGAGTTTGCTCCCACCTCCCTGTCTCCACCACCCTCATCTGCCTTTTCCTCCTGGTGGATACACGGAATTTTGCAAAATCAAAGCCCAAGTTGAAAGCTTCCCGTGGAACCTCAGATCTGTTCCTTTCTTCTTTCTTGAGGCTTGAATTTTTTTCTAGTGGAAAAGGGAGAGCGAGCAGACACAAGGATCTGAGGCCCTAAGACGCTCTCAGCTCAGCCCGGACGAGCTGAAGGAGTGAGCAGGCCTCTGGCCAACCCAGAAGTAGGGCGGATGGGAGTGACCAGGAAGCCCTTCCCAGGGGCCCTAGCAGCTCTCCCCTGGAGGGGTGGCCGGGTGGTTTTCCTCTTTCTGCGGGGCAGACGCATCAGGAGTTGCCAACCTGGTGTTCGTCCAGCTTGGAAGCACTTGCCGTCTCTCCTTCCCTCCTGCTCAGGGCGGAACCCGTGCTCACCCGCATAAAGGAGAACCGGAAGCGCATCATCTCGCCATCCTTCGACAACATCAAGTATGACAACTTTGAGATAGAAGAGTACCCGCTGGCCGCCCAGGGCTTTGACTGGGAGCTGTGGTGCCGCTACCTAAACCCACCGAAGGCCTGGTGGAAGCTGGAGAACTCCACGGCCCCCATCAGGTAAAGCCTCCTTACCTGTGGGTCTCTCCGCCTTGTCTCCCAGGCAGAGGCTCCCCTCCCAGCCCAACCTTATTCCCTGAACTCCAGCCCCATGGTGGGGGTGGGGGTGGAGAGCAATGACAAATGACCTCTGGTCACTGCTCACATGTTCAGATGATGCCTTTTAAAAGAACCATGGTGCCCAGAATCCATTCAGAGGCTCAAAGTTCCTCATTTCAACCCATCACTGTGGGACACCTGCTGGGTGCCACCTGCTGTGTGGGTGCTGGGGCTCTGGAGTGATTAAGACTCGATTCCTGCCCCCAAAGCCTGGAGTCCAGTGAAGACAGACAAAATCATTAGAATAACGGATGACTCCGCCACACCGTGGAGACTGCATGAACAGCGAGGAGAGTCCTTTTCAGAGAGTGTAGCATTTGCACTTGCTCATAGGGGCAAGTAGGAGATGGCAGATGAGTTCATGGACACGGAGGGGGTTCAAAGGGCCTGGGAGGAGGGCCGTGAGGGGGCAGCCCCGGCAGTGAGGCTGGAGGGGCAGAGGCAAGAGCAGACGCAGGCACCTCATGTGCCTCACTGATGTTCGAGCTTATCCTGCAGGACTCAGACAAAAGTGGCTTCAAACTGCATTTCGAAGATCCCAAACTCACTCTGCTTTTGCTGTGCCTTCATAGGCCCCAGAAGGACTCCGCGCAGCCTGTGTTTTATGGGTTAGGATTCCCGAATCAGCAGCCCCCACCAGCCCATGTTTCTGTCTGGTTAATCACAGATCAGGTGCCTTTACACTTTCTGCAGAGTCCTGCCCGTTAAACACACAGACGGCTCCAGAAGGTGGCCTAGGGGACGGTCCCTGGAATGAAAGAGGAGATTAGAAACTGATGTTGCTTTGTATTACATGAGGGAGAAAGATTATGAAAAATTTAATTGAAAATGAGCGATTATTATCTAAGATCGCATTTTTCCTTGCCAGAAGAAAAAACTATATTCCTATTTCAAACAGGATGGAGGCGAACTCCACAGAGCTTTACCGCAGTTCTCTCTGTTACCTATTTGTTAGCCTTCTGCCACAATTTTGTGGGGTTAGATACTTGTTTGGAGGTTACTATGTGCAGGGGCCTTTTACACACATAGTCTCATTGGCTCCTCTTCGTAACCTGGCGACAGCTGTTTGTGTCAGCCCTGTTTTGTAAGACGAGGAAAGCAAGACTGACAAAGGAGAATGGGCCGGCCGAGGGCTCTGGGCGGTGGAGCCAGCATCTGAACCCAGATCAGCTGGATTCCTTGCCCCCGTTGCCATCTGCCTAGTCACCCGCTGCTGAGCTCAGAACTGGTGTGGCCGAATTCTGCCCTCAGGCCTGTTGAAGGCTGCTTGGGGGAAATATGCCATCACCCAGTGAGCGTTCTTGCAGAAGGCTGCCCTGACAGTAGCTGCCTCTGCTCTGCTCGTCTCTGAGTGTAGTAGCCTGGTCGTAGGAAACCTGCAGTCTGGGTCCTTGACAGAGAATATCCTCTCAGCTTCAAATTTTCCATCCCCAAGTTTTTATCAAAAACTTGGCTGGGGGCCAGCCCCGTGGCCGAGTGGTTAAGTTTGTGCGCTCTGCTTCAGCAGCCCAGGGTTTTGCTGTTTCGGATCCTGTGCGCGGACATGGCACCGCTCACCAGGCCATGCTGAGGTGGCGTCCCACATTCCACAACTAGAAGGACTTACAGTTAGAATATACAGCTATGTACTGGGGGCCTTTGGGGAGAAGGAGAAAAAAAAAGAAGATTGGCAACAGATGTTAGCTCAGGTGATAATCTTTAAAAAAAAAAAAGAAAGAAAACTTGGTCGAGAGAAATGGTATTAATGGAAGGTTTTTAGAAGAACATTCCTGGTTTTATCCCTACATGAAGACAGCCCCATCGAAAACTGTGGGTTATACAAATTTATCTTTCCCACCTCGGCTCCTATTTCCTTGGAGCTTCACTTTAGTGCTTTGTCCACACATGATGTAAGTTATAAAAAGAGCCCAGAGATATCTTCTATTACGTCCTAAAGGGATGTCTTTGAGATGGTTGTTCACTACATCCCGAAGTAACTTCTTTAAGACTGACATGAGAAATTCCTTTCAAACTGACTATAGTCAAAGAAAGCCTTGCCATCCCTGAGGAATTAGTATGAGATTTTCACATGGAAACTGTAAACCTTATTTCTAAGACCATGGATGTTCATTTTTACCTTGGCCACTGGGAAACTCAGAATCAACTTTGTGCTTTCACTTTAAGAACTATGAAGGACCTAAGGCTGCACATGCTTTCTAAATGGCCCCCAGTTTGTAATGAACTTTTGGTCTTTTCAGACATTTATCTGTTTTGCTTTTCAATGTATTTTACATTTTCTTGTAAGCTATTTCTAATCTTTTTGGGAATGAGGCAAGGTATAAATCAATAACACTTTCAGGGTGATTGGGTCCACTTAATGCCCTGGCTGGTTAATAAATAATAGACTACCTGGGGCGGCCTGTGCTCATCCCAGAGTAACTGTTCAAGATTCTGTTCTTTCCCTGACTGGGCCTGGCTGTATTGGGAAGGCCTTAAATGATCTTTCGAGTACCAATTACATCCCAGAGATTTCGAATGCTTTCCATGATTTAATTTAATCCTCTTAAGGTTATGGTTGATTCCATTTCATAGATATGGAATCAGAGGTTCAGAGAGGTTAGGGGGTTTCTCTCAGAGACACACAGCCAGAAAGGGGATTTTTTCCATAGCGCTCACATCCAAGGCCAAGGTCAGGCATCCCCTACCGGAGCAGGGTAACTCGACCTGCTTTAGGAGCAGTGGACTGAGGTAGATTGACCTCCCAGATGCCCGTGGTCTACGGATGGCGAGGCCATTCAGAGTAAAATGCTGTGATATGAAAGGAGGAGAGGCAGGGACCCCCAAGCTCCAGTCTCTGCCTGAGCAGCTTCCTGCGTCAGCATTCCCCGAAGAAATAGGCACAAAATACTGTAGCTGTTTCTCCACCTTGATGAGTTTCCAGTTTCAAAAATGGGTCTATTTGCATGTTTTCTCATTGCCAAGAATTCTTTATTTCTCCTTTTCTTTCTCTTTCCCTCCAAATCCTTCAGCCACCAGCTGTAAGATGCTACGCAAGGGCTAGAAACGGTAGCCGTGTGCAGTGGGACAATTCAAAGTCAGTTGTGTGAGTTAATGCTCTTGGCAGAGAGGCAGTCCACGTGCGCTCCTGCTGCTTCACCTGACGTGGCTCGCTCCTTGTGAAGTCCTGGGCTGGGTGTCTGCATGTAGCCGGCAAGCCCCATGCTCACACTGTCAATAAGGAAAGGACCTACTGGGTGTTAATGTCTTGCTCCAGCCTAAGCCCCCTGCTGAGTCCCAGACCCAAGCCGGCTCTCTGCGCCCTGCCTGTTGGATCTCCCCCTAGGGTCCCCCAGGCATTTAGATCAGCTTTCCCAGGACAGAATGCTTCTTCCTTCTGAAACCACCTTCTTCTGTATACCCCGGATTGATGAGTGGCCCTCACCCCACCGTCACCCAAGAGAGAAAGCCGGCTGGCCTCCAGGTTCCTCCCTCACTCTCGTAGGTCATCTGTTTTGAAGTTCTGTTTATTTTACATCAAAATACGTCTTTTGACAATCCCTATCTCCATTCCAGATTCTCTGGTCGAGGTCCTCATCATTTGTCACCTAGATATAGCAACAAGCTTCCCAAGTGGATTCCTCAGTTTCCACCCAGTCTCCTCCAGTCAGTCACCCCACAGCTGCCTGAGTATTCTTTTTAAAAACATGGATCTGTTCATACTGCTGTCTGCTTAAAATTCCTTGTTGGTACTCCTTTCCCTCCAGATAAAAATCCAAATTATTTACCAGGCTGTCCAAAGCCCCAGCGAATCTTTCTAAATGGAGCCAGGTTGGCATGCAGAACCCTAGTTGGGGAATGATGGGGAAGTTGGCGTGGGTGCCCAGGTAGAAACAGAGGCTGGCTATGCAGCTCAGAGTTCAGGGTCAGGGCAGCTGGAGAGACAGACATTCAATCCCCACTAGCAGACTGCGCACTCCTTCTCTGCTAACACACACGCAGGCACCACTGGGAATGATGGCTGGTCCCAGGACAAGAGCTATCTACCACTGCCCAATGAAACAGCCTCCCTGGGGCAGCTGGTGAGGGTAGACCCAGGAGGGTCCCTGAGAGAACGTGGCTTCAAGGAAGGGAGAGGACCAGATCCTCCTGGTAGGAAGGTACCACTGTTTTCACTCCTCTGGCGACTGCCATGACACAGCCCCTCCGCTAACTGCTGGCCTGTGTCCCCACACCCCTGCAGGAGCCCTGCCCTCATTGGCTGCTTCATTGTGGACCGGCAGTACTTCCAGGAGATCGGCTTACTGGACGAGGGCATGGAGGTCTACGGAGGCGAGAACGTCGAGCTGGGGATCAGGGTGAGCAGGGGTTCTCACCCCCAGAGCTTGGCTCAGCTCCCCAGAGGGCGAATGAGCCTGGGGGGTGGAGAAATGGGGATCACGGTTGAGGGCCATTGACTGATTCTGAATATCCAGTCCCTAATCTTGGCCCATGCGTGTGTGATTAGGGCTGACGAGGACAGGATGGAGACACAGGATGGGACTCATAGAATTTTCAGGAAGAAAAAGACTTCAGAAACCGCTTTGGCTGGAGGTGGGAAGGGACATGGGAGAGTTGAGCTCCCAACTCAAGGGAACAACCTCTTTGTTGTTCCCAAGGCCAAACACAGGCTCCTTGGGGGGAGTGAAGGTGAGCTCCAGGAGAAGACTGCAGCCACCGAGGTGGGCTGGACAAGAGGGACCCTCAGAGTCACTTCCCCCCAGAGCCACTTCCTCTTGGGATTTCTCACTCTGGTATTCTCTGTGTCCTCCACAGTGACCCACACAACTTTCCTAAAGACACTGTCAAGAGAGGGCTACAGGGAAATAAGCTCATGCTACATAAACAGCAAAACACAGCCGGGCTCACACTATGCTGGTTTCCGACGCCACCACATGCTGGTCCAACCCTCAGGCCCGTTCATGCCTCACACCATTCTCCGGAGGTAGCCACCATCCTGCCGCAGGGTACAGGGCCCTTTGTGACTATCCAGCACATGGTGTGAATCCACAACGGGCACCATTTAATTTCTCATCCTACTGAAACATTTCCTAGGCTCTGGCCCCTTTCCCTGGGCCTATGAAAAGATAACTCCAAAATGAACCCATCCCCCATGCTGAGGGACACATTGGGTCCCCTGATAGTTTGTATGAATGTGATGATGGATACAATGAAGTGCCTCATCCTAGAGGGAAGCCTACCCCTCTGTTCAGGTTGTGCTTCTATCCTCATGAAAAACCCAACGTTCGAGCTGTGGCTTGTCCCCGTGATGGTCCCCACGGTCCTCTCCATGGGGATCTTTAAGCGGCCTGACACACCCACGCACTACAGGTTTTCAGCCCTTGGAGGGGACCTGGTACCTGCTGGTGATCATGGCAGTCATCCAAGACGTTCCTCCTCACTGCCAGCCCTCCGTGCAGACCACCCCAGCATCTGGCTGGCTCCTAGTAGGGACCCCACTCTTGCCCCTTTAGCCTTAGCCTCTGCGTCTGGCATCTCTAGTTCCTGATGCTCACTTCCCACTCAAGGACTCCAGCTTGGATACCCCCTCCTCTCAACTCCAACCTCCCTGGCCCTCCCACCTGCTGGACAGCCCTCACCCTGCCCTGAGGGGAGACTGGGCACCTGCAGTGAGCATCTCCCTCCTGCAGCGGCCTGCAGGTACCGTGTGGGCCTGACTTGTCGCCCAGACTTAACACTCTGGCTTTGAGGACTGGCAGTGGGAGCAGTTTGTCTGAAGGCGAGCTTAGAAAACACCTCCAGACACTCGTATTCACTGAAACCCAGAGAAATTGCTTTGGAGGAAGTCAAAATGCATGGGCTTATTGGGGAGCTTATCTATTCATGGAGGACAGCGCCTGCATAATCACCTCATTTCTCCAGCTGGCCCTGCACGGGGCATTCATTCACCATTTGCATCCTCACCGTCTCCTTTCAGCGGCGCTCCTAGATAAATTCTCTCCCCCAAACATAACATTTTTCACCAGGAGCTGCCGCCGGGAATTGGCTGAGCAGACAGGACTGCCTCTTGTCACTTATGCTCCCTGGGTGAAGGTGTCTGGGATCGGAGAGAGGAATTAGATTTGTGAACTCTGCTTCCAACACGTATGAGAGTCCGTCATACGGTGATGGGAGCAGTCTGCGTTTTCCTCCCTAGGTTGTAAAGCTGGTCTGGAGTGTGGGCCTGGGGGAGGCTTTCAAATGCTTGTTGAAAATCTTTGGGTGGTTTTGTGTTCGGGGTATAAAATGCAGTATGAAGTGTTGTCTGGCTTTTTTTTTTTTTTTCCCTCCATTGCTTCCCTCCCGCTTGATGGAGGTGAAGTGCTGTAGGAGTTGAAGGAAAGGTGGCTTTTAAAGCAGGGGCCCAACAACCTGTTGGCTGGCCGAGCTGAGAACAGAAGGAGGGGCTAGTTAATTCGAATTCAGTCCCCCTTTAAGGGATACAGAGCGCCGAGCATCTCCAAAATAGATTTCCACATTTTGCGTGGTTAGCCACATTTTGTTTCATGTTCTGTGAGTTAACATCTCCGTGCCTCACTCTCCTGGTCTAGGATCTCCCCTCAATTACCCCGCAGGATTGTGCGTAAAAATGAGAGACAGTGCTTTTCTCACCTCAATATTCAGAGGCAGCTTATTCAAAGTCCTTGCCCATTTGGAACACACAAACAGAATTGTTTGCACAATTATTCAGTACCTGCTTTGGCACTTTGCATCCATCTACAAAACACCCTAAAAAGTAGCTGTTACTATAATATCCCTTTTTTCAGATGAGGAAATTGTGAAATTAAGAGTTTACATATGTTCTCAAGGTCATCCAACTTATAAAAGGTAGAGAAAAGATTCAACGCCAGATCTTTATGATTCTAAAGCCTAGACAGATATGCCACAGTGATCTAGGATAAAGGTCCTTTAAGCATCCACAAAAAAGTATTAAAATGTCCATGCAGTAATTTCCTTCTACTTTATTCACAATCATGTCTACTGAGACCCTATTTAAAGCCTTATTCTTATTTTGCACTCAATTCTAATTGGCCTTTTTTCCTCCTGATTTCTAAGTCCACAACTCAGGTGGGGAGAGGAAGGGAACTGCTATGGGCAAGGAGAATGAAAAGAATGAGAAATAAGAGTGAACACCGAATGGGAGACAGAAAGACTGCATAGATGGTGGCTGTGAAAATGCTAGAATATACAAGAAAGTATTCAAGAGCTGGCAAGGAATTAAGAAATTGTTAGAGGCTTTTATGGGTTGAATTGAGTCCCCTCAAAATATATTGAAGTTCTAACCCCCTGTATCTGTGAATATGATCTTATTTGAAAATAGGGTCTTTGCAGATGTAATCAGGTTAAGATGAGGTCACACTGGGTTAGGGTGGGCCCTAATCCAATGTGACTGGTGTTCTTATAAAAGAAGGAAGATTTGGATACAGACAGACACAGAGGGAAGATGACCATGTGAAGATGGAGGCAGAGACTGAAGTAACGATGCCACAAGCCAAGGAATGTCTGGAGCTACCAGAAGCTGAAAGAGGCAAGGAAGGATCCTCCGCGAGAGGCTTTGGAGAGAGCATGGCCCTGCCAGCCTCTGATTTCAGCCTGCTAACCTCTAGAACTGTGAGAGAACGAATCTCTGTTGTTTTAGGTGATGTGGTTTGTGGTGCCCCATTATAACAACTCAAGGAAGTTTAATACAGAGACGGAAACCTAAGTGAAAGAGGGAACCTAGAAAAGGCCAGGTCTGTTGTATTTGGAGAACCTGGTAACGTTAAGGTTATAATTTCTCAATTTCGTAAAGTGTGGAGGACAAGATATAAAGCCTAAGACTTGCCCAAGATGAAAAGTCTACTAAAATAACCCCACTTACCCCCCATAAAACTGGGGCTCCAAAGGCCAAGTATTTTACTATAAAGATGAGCTAGAGTTGCTCCCACCCTCAGCCCCCATGTTATAGTGAAGATGGCCTCTCAATCTTGTGCTGGGAGGAGAAGAAAAATTCCCCTCTGTGAATCCCTCCCTTGGATTTATAACTTAAAATGAAAAGACTGCATGGTCCAGAAAATCTCAGGAGTGGAATTTAACATAAAGTTTTTGCAAATTCTTAGGCATCTGCAAAAATGTATGCAAATCCTCTCCAGAAAAAGACTCCTTTAACTCAGGGCACAAAATGTCCCACACCTAGAGGTCCAAGGAATGTGAATTCACTTTTTTTAAAAAATCACAAAACAGACAAGGGAAAAAGAAAATGCCAAGAGCAAACACCTGCAAAATCATCAGACAGTCAAATTTGATCTACAGAGTCCTCAAGTCTTGAATCTGTCACATGCAGGATATAAAAGAAGTTGTATAAATGGAATACTACTCAGCCATAAAAAAGGACAAAGTCGTCCCATTCACAACAACATGGATAGACCTTGAGGGTATTATGTTGAGTGAAATAAGCCAGACAGAGAAAGATGAACTCTGTATGACTCCACTCATAGGTGGTAGTTAACATATGGACAAAGAGAACTGATCGGTGGTTGCCAGGGGAAAGGGGGGTGGGAGGAGGGCACTAGGGGTGAAGTGGTGTACCTACAACATGACTAATAATGATGTACAACTGTAATTTCACAAGGATGTTAACTTTCATAACCTTAATAAAATAAATAAATAAATAAAAAAGTTGTATACTATTTAAATAAGTAAAAGAAGAGATTTAAAATATGAATAAGAAGCAAGAGGCTATAAAAAAAGACCAGTCATCATATTGGGATAAAAATAGAATTTCAAACATAGGGGCCGGCTCTGTGGCCGAGTGGTTAAGTTCACGTGCTCCACTGCAGTGGCCCAGGGTTCAGATCCTGGGCGCGGACGTGGCACCGCTCGTCAGGCCACGTTGAGGTGGCGTCCCACATCCCACAACTAGAAGGACCTGCAACTAAGATATACAACTATGTATGGGGGTTGGGGGGTGGGGGGCGTTGGGAGGGTGGGGTTGGGAAATAAAGCTGAAAAAAAAAAAAAAAGATTGGCAACAGTTGTTAGCCCAGGTGCCAATCCTTAAAAAAAAAAAAAGGAAGATTGGCAACAGATGTTAGCCTAGGTGCCAATCTTTAACAAAAAAAAAAAAAAGAATTTCAAACATGAGAAATATAAAAATTAAAATTAAAAGCTTAATAAATGGATTAAACCATTAGATGGATATTGTTAAAGGAAAAAAATTAGTAAACTGGAAAATAGATCTGGAGAAACTATTCAAAATCAGCCCAGGAAGACAAAGGCAAAAAATATGAAAATAAAGAGGTTGTGAGCCATGTAGAATTGAGGGAGAGGGTTTAATATCTTAGAATTTGAAAGGAAATGATAAAAAAAGAGGATTAGGCAAAAGCAATGTTTGAATAGATAATAACTGAAAATGTTCCCAAATTGGTGAAAGACACCAACCCTCAGATTCAAGAAGTCAACCTGTCCAAAGCAGGATAAATACCAAAATATTCACACTTAGACATATCATAATGGAATTGCGGAGAGCCAAAGACAAAGAGAAGATCTTACAGCAGTCAGAGAGAAAAGATAGACTACCTAAAATTGAATGATAATTAGAATAACAGTTGACTTTTCAGTGGCAAGAATGGAATCCAGAAGACCATGAAATAATATCTTAAATATGTAGAGAGAAAATAATTATCAACTTATATATGTATACTCAATAAAAATATCGTTCAAAAACTAGGGTAGAAGAAAGTCATTTTCCAATACACAAAAACTGAAAGAGTTTGCCACTAACAGATCCTCACTAAAATAAATTATAAAGGATATACTTCAGGTATAAGGAAAATGAACCTGGAAGGAAAGCTGAGATAAAAGATTAGCTCAAAAAGTAGTAAATACATGAGTAAATCTAAAGAGATATTGATGGTAAATGACGTTATAGTAATTCCTTGTGGGGTTATAAAAACAAATTAAAATGACAATGCATGATGACAATCGCAAATAAGTTGGGAGAGGTGATCGTAATTTAAGTGTTCTAAAATGCCTGTATTATTAATGAGGATGGAAAGGATACTGGTTGGCTTTAAATTTTGATAAAATAAGTGATTAAGGGGCCGGCTCCATGGCCGAGTGGTTGAGTTTGCACACTCTGCTGTGGTGGTCCAGTGTTTCATCGGTTCGAATCCTGGGCGCGGACAGGGCACCGCTCATCGGGCTGTGCTGAGGCGGCGTCCCACATGCCATAACTAGAAGGACCCACAACTAAGAATATGCAACTATGTACCAGGGGGCTTTGGGGAGAAAAAGGGAAAAAACAAAATCTTTAAAAAAAATAAGCGATTAAAATTTCTAGGAAAACCATGAAAATTGTAGATATGGAAAGCATAACTTCCAAAGTAATGAAATAATAAAATGGTAAGAAAGAGATAAATAGAAAAAGAACAGGTGGTACAAAGAGAAAACGTATAAGATGGTAGAAATAAATCCAAATATATCAGTAAATACAGTAAATTTACATGCACTAAGTTAAAAGACAAACATTTTTAGACTAGATTTTTAAAATTATCGCTAGGCTATTTATAAGAAACATGTCTGAAATATAATAATACAGAAAGCTTAAAATATAAACGGATGGAAGAACTCCTAACAGGCAAATATCATCAAAAGAAACTCACTGTAGTTTTATTAACATTAGAAAAAATGCTATGACAAGGTGCTTTAGTATAAGTAAAGAAGATTTATATATATGTCTACAAGATATAACGTGCAGTTCGTCAGGAATATATGACAATTATAAGCTTTTAGGCAGCTAATTGCACAACTTTAATTTAAATAAAGTAGAAATTGACAAAATTACAAGGAGACATGGATAACTCCACTAATGTAGTGGAGGATTTTAATAAATTTTTCCAAGTAATTGACAGACCAACACAGTTAATAGTTTTAATTTAATGAGCACATATAGAACACTGCATCTAACAACTACAAGATTCAACAAATTTCAAAGGATTAACATCATAGAGAACATGTTCTCTGATCATAATAAAATAAATTAGAAATCCATAACCAAAAATTATAGACAAAAGCCATATTTTTGGAAATTGTGAAACGTTTCTGAATAACTCATAAGTCAAAGAAGAAATTATACTGGAAATTTGAAAATATTTTGAACTGAACGACGGCAAATATACTACATATTACAGTATGCAAAATGCAGCTAAAATAGTAATTAAGAAAAAATGTAAATCAAAACAGTATGGTATTGGTATAAAATCAGCAACATAGATCAATGGAACACAATGGAGAGCCCAGAAATAAATGCATGAGAGCCCATGCATATATGGTGAGTTAATTTACAACAAAGGAGCCAAGAATATATAATGAGGAAAGAACCGTCTCTTCAATAAATGGTGTTGGGAAAACTGGACAACCACATGCAAAAGAATGAAACTGGACCCCTATCTTATACCGTACACAAAAATAAACTCAAAGCGGATTAAAGACTTGAATGTAAGACCTGAAACCGTGAAACTCCTAGAAGAAAATAGGTGGTAAACAACTTGACATAGTTCTTGGCGATGACTTTTTGAATCTGACACCGAGAGCAAAAGCAACAAAAGCAAAAATAAACAAGTGGGACCTCATCAAACTAAAATACTTCTGCACAGCAAAGGAAACCATTAACAAAATGAAAAGGCAACTTACTGAATGGCAGAAAATATTTGCAAATCATATATCTGATAAGGGGTTAATCCAAAATACGTATATAAAGAACTCATACAACTCAATAGCAAAAAATCAAACAATCCAATTAAAAGATGAGCAGAAGATCCGAATAGATATTTTTTGAAAGAAGACATACAGATGGCCAACAGGTACATGAAAAGATGCTCAACATCATTAATCATCAGGGAAATGAAAATTAAAATCACAAGGAGATATCACCTCACATGTTAGAATGGCTATTATCAAAATGACGAGAAATAACAAGTGTTGGCAAGGATGTGGATAAAAGGAAACCCTTATTTACTGTTGATGGGAATGTAAATTGGTGCAGCCACTGTGGAACAGTATGGAATTCCTCAAAAGAGTAAAAACAGGACTACCATATGATCCAGCAATTTCACTTCTAGGTATTTATCCGAAGAAAACAAAAACTCTAACCAAAAAGATAGATGAACTTCCATGTTCATTGAAGCATTATTTACAATAGCCAAGATATGGAAGCAACCTAAGTGTCCATTGATGGATAAATGGATAAAGAAAATGTGGTGTATATATATATATATATATATATATATACAATAGAATATTATTCAGCCGTGAAAAGAATGAATCTTACTGTTTGTGACAACATAGGTGGACCTTGAGGGCATTATGCTAAGTGAAGTAAGTCAGACAGGGAAAGACAAATATCCTATGATCTGATTTATATGTGGACTCTAAAAACAATAACAACAACAACAAAAAAACCCCAAGCTCATAGATACAGAGAACAGATTGGTGGTTGCCAGAGGTGGGGAGTGGGGCATGGGAGAAATAGGTCAAGGGGACCAAAAGGTACAAACTTTCAGTTATAAAATAAATACGTCATGGGAAAGTAATGTACAGCATGGTGGCTATAGTTAATAATACAGTATTGCATATTTGAAAGTTGCTAACAGAGTAAATCTGCAAAGTTCTCATCACAAGAAAAAAATATTTTGTAACTACGTAAGGTGACAGATTGTTAACTAGACTTATTGTGGTGATCATTCGCAATGTATAAAAATATTGAATCATTACGTTGTACACCTGAAACTAGTATAATGTTATATGTCAATTGTATCTCTATAGAAACAAAATAATGCATGTTGCAAAAAAAGAGAAATTGTATAGCATCCCATTCTTATATTAGAAAGAAAAACTGAAAGTTAATGAGCTAAATATGAGTAGTTAGAAAAAATAGAATAAAAACTGTAGATGAAAATAATAAAGATAAGAACAGAAATTAATGAAAGGAATAAAGAACTAATATTAGTTCTTTATTAAGGACTGATAAAAGCCAAAGGACTGATAAAGCCTAGGCTTGATTCTTTGAAAAGACTAATCAAATTGATAAACTTTTAGCTGGGTTGAGAGAGAAAGATACCACAAATGAACAATATTAAGAATGGAAAAAGGGCCATAATTATAGTTGATACAGAGTAGATGAGGGATATTTATGCCAAAATTTGAAAACTGAGATGAAAAGAACAAATTTGTAGAAAAATATAGCTTATGAAAACTGACACAGGAAGAAATCAAAAACCAAAATTATCCTATAACTGTTAAAGAAGTTGAACCAGTGGGTTTAATATATTCTCACAAATAAAAAACTAGGACCAGATGGCTTTACCATCAAGCCCTGCTAAACTTTCAAGGAACAAATTATTCCAAACTTCTGCAAATCGTTTGAACACAGATTGCAGAGTGGATACTAAGTGACCGAGCACACTGTCTTGGATCTCTTTCTTCTAGAGCCAGACATCCAGGCAGACCCCTGGGTTTATAGCACAACACAGTACAGCACAATTATTGATGATCTTCATGATAGTCCTGAGTCATAAAGAAAAGTCTGAATTGTATTCTGTGTACTCTGTTCAGTAAGACAAAGGGAGCATAACCATACCTAAAGATTTCTTTGGAAAATGTAAAACTTAGTCAACTTTTGATACTGAAAGATACAACTCTTCAGTTATGTGGAATTGAAAGAGGGGAAACTGATCTGGAAGTCTAGCCTGTTTATTGTTCCTTGAAATTAAATTCTTTAATATAAATAACAGCTGTCTCCACCTTTCTGGAACGAAAACCATAGAAGTGGGAAGGAGAGGAAAAGAATGCCACCATGACTGCCACCAGCGCCCTCCCCATAGTGTCCAGAGCAGGCATTCAGATGAAAGAGACCTCCTCTCTGTCTTGCCCCGGCTGTCGATGGCTCTTGACTGGCTTGAGCTCTTTGGAAGCTATCACACAGAAGACAGTCTACTGGACAGGAGTCTCTGTTGGACACCCACTTGGACATAGCTGCAAGCCACGGACTCCTCGTCTAGATGTCTAAGCTCTACTCACTTGGGGTTTCTTATTGGCATTTTAGTGTCTGTGTCTTGGAACATTCATTATCGTCTGTCTCTTCAGAATATTGTCTGCCATTCTGCTGCCTCTTCCACAGCTTTTTCATCCTCCAAGTTGACTGGCCTTTTAGCACCTGCTCCAAAGGCTGGATCGTTGCCTTTATCCTGGCTCCCCCAGATTATCCAAGCTCCAGTGCCAGCCTTGCCTCTTCTTGCTCTTGCTTAGCCCATCGTGAGGTCTGATTGGGCATTGAATCTCTCCCTGCGATTCTGCCGCTTCTCTCTGTGTAGCTGAGCAACATCTAGGGCAGAGGCAAATCCAGCTCACTTGCTCCACTTTTTGGCCTTGGGGTCCCATGGATCGATCAAGGTCCTCCTTATCTGAGTATCCTTATTTAATAGCTTAAAAAAGCAGAAATTTGTGTTTGAGATTTCTCAGGACCTCAGACAGTGACTTTATTCTAAATTCATGACATCTTTCTGTTGTCCTGGTCTATCAGTTTTTGTCACCTCTCTTAAATCTTCCCTCTCAGCCATGGAGACTCCAGTATCTCTAGATGCCCTAGGAAATGCTGTTGGCTGTTCCACTGGACATGTGGGCTGAAGGAAGCGAGGAAGGTGTGGAAACAGTAGGAGGAGTAGACTTCACAAATTGCATAGACAGCAGGTATCAAAAATCCCTTAGTTCCCGGACTAGGTTCGTCTGGAGCTTCTATATCAACTAAGTAATGATGGCAATGCCTTTCATCTGTGCTTTCAAAATTCTTTCCCTGTGATTATCCTATTTAATGTACACAGCAATCAGGTGCTATAGGCAAGCCAGATATTATTATCCTAATAGTGTTATAAGATTAAAAATGGTTATGTTGGCCAAAAAACTTGGCATCATTAATAATAAATAAATAAAACGTCATTCTTATGCTCTATTATTTCATTATTATAATCATAATTTTAACAATATGGATAATAGAAATCAATGTAAGTATTTTGTAAACTATAAAGTGCTGTATACAAAACATGCTCACATCTATTATACACGTAGATATATATGGTGCATACCATACACTTTATATAGTGCTTTACTTTTTAAAATGTTTTAATTTATGTGTATTATAGTCCTGCTGAATTTTTATTCAAAAAAACTCAGGAATCTATGTTGTAAGCAAAGAAAACTGACTCAGGCCAACTTAAAGAGAAAAGGAATTTATTGGAAGGCTGTTGGATAGCTCAAAGAATTAACAAGTCTGGAGAAGCAGATTCAGAAAACAAACGGAAACCAAGAGAGGCTAGACAGCAGGAACCACGGTCAAAGCCATGTGGCAAGAACAGTCTCTTTAGGATAATACCCCTGACCCCACTGCCGTGACTAGATGGTCCTACCACTGGATACTGGGCACTGCTTCTTGGGTCTTGGTGACGTTTACCAAGATTCAAAGTCCTGAGTGAGAGCATGCAGTTGGCTAAACCTAGGGTTATCGGCCCACGCCTTAGCTTCCGTGGGACAGAGATAGGTCATATATGCCTCCTTTCGGGTTCCACAGGCCCAAGAATTACACATGATGCAGTCCCTCATATAGGAAGGGGATTTAGAACCTGGGTTCAAATGTCCTCTACAGCAAGTAATATATCTGGAGTATTGCACTTCGTATTCCCGATACTTTATCATAAATGGGATTTACAAAACCCTCTTCACTATGAACAATTTCAAACATATGCAAAAATAGAAAGAACAGTGTAATAAATCCCCTTGCAAACAATCACCCACTTTCAACACTGTCAACTCACGGACAACTTGCCTTTCTCTCTCCCCCTGCCCAATCCTCCCCCAACTCCAGTTACTTTGAAGCAAATACCAGACACTGTACCACCAAAAAATATTTCAATGTGCATCTAAAATAGATAAGAACTTTTTTAAAAACATGACCACAATACCATTTTCAGTCCTAAAAATGTTGAAAAGAATTCCCTGATACCATCAAATATTCAATCAGTGTTCAAATTTCCCCAATTCTCTTATAATTTTTTGTTTTATTTTACAATTTGTTTGCTCAGATCAAGATCCAATTGGTCAATATGTCTTTCAGTCCACTGAATTTCTCTCTCCATCTCTTTTTTACCCCTTGTAATTTATTGTTAAAGAGATCAGGTCATTTGTCCTATAGAGACTCCCACAGTCTAGATTTTCCTGATTGCATTCCCCTGATGTCATTTAACATGTCCTTCTGTTCCATGTATTTCTTCTAAATGAGTAGTTAGATCAAGAGATGTAGTTTCAGTTTTGTAGCAAGAATATTTCGTAGGCAGTGTTTGTGTACTTCCATCACGAGGTGTATACTGTCTCACTGTCTCCCCTTTTGTGATGCTACTGCCATTGCTCATTATTGCCTAGATCCAGTAATTCATTAGGGGTTGCAAATGGTGATATTTTAATCTTATTTTCCCTTCCTCATTATTAGCTGGGATAACTGTTATAAAGAGACACTTACCGTCATCCATTCTTTGGTTGCCCGGAAGTACAACAAAGTTCGTTAGGAAGAGTCAGAATAAATAATTCCGTGACAGCTTTCAAAATAATGAATTGACTTTCTACCATCTTCCAAAGGGGACCAATTAGGTTTTCAGTATTATTGTGAACTTAATGGGTTTAAATATATTTGACATGTTTAGATTCATTGCTTTTAATAGCATCATTATTTGCAAACTTTCCGCCTTTGGTCATTGGGAGCATATTGACGACAGTTTCTGAGTCCTTTGCCTCTTTTATGACCTCCCCGCCATCAGGATGTTCCAGGCTCATCTATGCGTTTCCTGCTCCAGACCTGTGGTCAGCCATTTCCCTGTGGAGCCCAGGTTTCTTTTGGTGAGAAATGGTATTTAAAACCACAATCTAGACACTAGAGGTGCTTATTGCTACTGAGTTCGTCCATATTTCTAAGTCTTTTCAGTAGTTAGAGCTAGAATTATTATTATTATTATTACTTTTGTTGTTGTTGAGGAAGATTTGCCCGGAGATAACGTCTGTACCAGTCTTCCTCTATTTGGTGTGTGGGTCACCACCACAGCACGGCGAGTGGTGTAGGTCCACAGTGGTGCTCATAATGATCTCTCTGGTTCGAATTTAGGATTATAGGGTTTTTACTTAACCTCATCAATCTTACATCTGTCATTTCCTTTCTCCCATGCCAAAATTTCTGGTTCTTAATGACACCAGCATAATTACTTGTTTATTTTATTCCCAAGTATGCAAACAACTGTCTCAGAACACTACTACAAACAGTAGGATTACTAGAAAGAGTTTAATTTTTTTTGCATTTCTTCTTGTTTTTTGGGTTCTGTTCCGGTAGAGATGTGCAGTCACATTGCTGGGATTTCACGTTGTCTAGAATAGTTCCTCTCTGTGTGATTATCCACCAACCTGATAAACAGGTTCATTTGTTTCCTTTTGCTTTTGACTTTTAGGAATTGCTTTATTCATATTTAATTTTTTATAATTATGTAAATGTTTATGTAATTCCAAAGTCAAATCTACAAAGAAAGTATATTCAGAAAAGTCTACTTTCTATCACGTCCTCTTGCATCCTGTTTCCTCCCTACCTCTAACATAAACATTTTTTTGTTTTATTTTACACTTCAAAAAAATATAAGGAAATATATACATATTCAAGTCTCCTCTTTCTTAGATAAATGGTAGAATACTATGTAGACTTTTTACTATCTGTTTTTTTTGACTTTATATAAATTTTTCTGAAGGTCATTTTATGAAGTATGTAGAGGTGTTCCTCATTGCTTTTTTATAGCTGCATAGTACTCCAATGCATGAACATAGTTCCATAGTTTATTTCCAGTTTCCTTTTGAGGGCATAGTTTGAGGCTATAATTGATAGTCTTGTGCATACATTTTTTCATATTTTTACTGAGTTATTATTTGAATAGATTCCTGAAAGTGGAATTGTGAAGTCAAAGGGCAAATGCATGTGTCATTTTGCTGGACATCATCAAATGTCCCTCCAGAGGGGTCATCCTTTGCCACCAGGAATAGTGAGGGTGCCTGCTTCCCCACAGCCAACCAGCGAAGTATGCTGTGGAATATTTGGGGCTTTGCCAATCTGACAGATGAGAAACGGCTTTAAAGTAGCTTTAATTTGCATTTCTCTTATTAAGAGATAGGTTGAACAGCTTTTCATATGATTAAGGCTATTTGCATTTCTTTTTTCCATGAGCTTTTCATATCTTTGGCCCATTTTCCTATAGGATTGTTAGTCTTTTCTCTATTTTTAGAATCTCATGACACACTAGGGATGGCGATACTCTGCCTATCATATACATTGCAAATATTTGCTCCCAGTTTGTTACTTGTCTTTTCTTGCTTGTCTTTTGATTTTTCTTCTGGTGTTTTCTTTTGCCATGCAAAGGCTTTTTTTTTTTTAATGTAAGCAAATGTATCAATCTTCTTCCTTCTTGTTTCCAGAGTTTCGTTGGAGAAAAGTTTACCCACTATTAGGTTATAGAGAAATTCACCGATGTCTTTCTCTAATACTTGTATGATTGTATCTTTTACATTTTAACCTAATTCATTCAGAATTGATCCTGAAGTCTGCTGTGAGGGATGGACCCAACGTTGTACTTTTCTATAAGGCCATCCAGTTATCCTGACGCCTTCTATTAAGAATAACATCTTTTACCCCTGGTTTGCAATATTACCTTTATCATATGCTAAATCACTGTATTACTGGGTCTGTTTCTGGATTTTCTATTCCAATTCGAGTGATCTGTGTGTGTTCATGCACTAATATCACACAGTTTCAATTAGATAGCCTTTGTATTATGTTTGTAAGTCCAAACTTACAAATGTTTGTAAGTTATGTTATGTTCGTGAGTTGGATTCTGGCTTCCAACTGTGTATCATGGAGATCTGGGATTCAAAGGAGGAGAAGATCTGTGAGAGACACAAACATTATCTTTCCCTCTTCTTTCCTGGCTGGACTTCAAAATACTCGACGTCAGGATTTACAGCTACTTAATTTTGATACTGATGCTTGAAACATAGAATGCACTCAAATGAACAGGTTTTGAATTGGAAAGCCAGTCAAATATAAGAGAATATAGTCTATAAGTCTCAGAAGGATAGAGCTATGAACAGCGGGGTGGAAGCTGTAATGGATGTAGTTGTCAATTCAATATAAGAAACAAATATTAGAACTATTTAAAAATAGGAAAGGATGTTTAATGAAATAGTGAAGTCCCCATTATAGGACGTGAACATGACCACCTCTTGGTATCACTAGACAGACAGATGAGATTTATGACCCTAATACTATTAGTTACCAGTAATGTAGCAATGATGCTATGTGACCTCCTGTCCTATGTACTTTGCATATATTACCTTCGTTAATCCTGGCAGCAACCTCGTGATGCAGATACTTTTGTTATCCTCCCTTCCAGGTCGATATCCTGAAGCACAGAGAGGTGATATAACTTGCCTTAGGTCACATGACTGGTAAATGGTAAAGCTGAGATATGAATCCAGGAAGAGTGGCTTCAGAAGCCACTATGCCTTATACAGGTGGGCACAGTGTAATGGCCTTCAAGAAGAAATCATTTTGAATGTTTCCCATGATCTCCTTGTGGGTTCATCTATTTAGGTATTCATTCCTTCATTCTTCAAATACCCACCTGCCAGGTGCTGGCAAACTAGAGATGAATGACACAGACCCTATTTTTGAGTGGCTCTCGGTCTAGCTTGAGAGAGAGAGCTTAGAGACTTACCGTCTTCTAAGCTCTAGTCTAATAGATTATAGAAAATGTCATGAGCTTAAACAGGATGTTTTGACTCCATCCCCCAAACCCTCACCATTTTGACTTCAAGGACTTCTGTGTTCTTTGATCTACCAATGGCAACCATAGTAATTACACAGCTCAGAGAAACTGCTCACTCTTTGTCTTGCGATATTCCTAAAAAATAAAAAATTTTTTTAAAATGCAAACTATTATTCTTTTTCCAAACAATGAGTAATAATGAAAATAATCAACACAAACTAAAGCAACAAACAAAAATGAACACAGTAAAAATTTTAAAAACTAAAAAATTGATTGAAGAAATGAGTAGTCATATAATTTACGTCTTCAAAATTTGATGCAGGGAAGCTGAACTTGGTTCAAATCATGACCACCGAAGAAAACTCTGTGTTGGAGACCATAATTATAAAAGGCGATGTGGATAAAAAATGCTGATAGATGAATCATATCTTAGTTGTAAAATCAATGCAAAAAAGTATTAACCCCATTGAAAAAAAGTCCAGTAAAATAAAACTGGAAAATTAGCATAAAGGGAAATATGTTTTGATTACATTATATAGAAAATTGACCAAGAGAATTAAATTGCCTTAGTGACATTTACTCCAGAAAATACTTTCTAGATGAAAATTCATTGCTGTGAATATAATTCGATTAAAACAGTCAGTAGGGCACAGCCCACTCAGGGTCAAAATGGCGAGGATGAAGGAGCTTATGTGCATTACAATAGCACCCAAGAGGGAGTGCCCACCCACCCCTGGGAGCTGGGTGAGGCTTCACAGAGCAGGTGACAGTTAGGCTGGATCCAAGGAATGAGGGTACATTATTCAGGTGGTGAAGAGGACAGGCGTTCCAGAGAGGTGGGGGGACAGGAGTGGAGTGACAGCTGAGAAAGAGCGTGACTGTGGCTGAACTCTAAGGCTGGGAACTAGGGGTCTGTAATGAGACATGGGGCTAAAACAGAGTGTCAGAGACAGATAAGGTAGAGCTATCAGATGGAGAAGAACTGGTCCTTGGCAATCCAGAAGGAGCCTTGAGTGGGCTCTTTGCTCATCCTAGCTTGTCCAACGTTTCATCACTGACTTAAGTAAAAGGAAAAAGTGCCTTTATGGCGGATGACCTGAGGCTGAGAGAGTTCATACTAACATTTCCTTGGTTAGTAGCATTGGCCTTTATAGGTCTGAAATGTCTACAATTTGATTTAGTGACATAAACTCTTAGGCAACAGAAGAAGATTATTATTTCACGAAGCGGATATATGCTCCACAGTTGGTAGCAGTATTAGGCCACAAGGAAGATGGAAGATGATCATAATAATGTTAATAATAATAATAGTGAGAGGAGGAACTTCCATTTATT
The DNA here is from genome assembly GCF_021613505.1 of Equus quagga. Taxonomy (NCBI): domain Eukaryota; kingdom Metazoa; phylum Chordata; class Mammalia; order Perissodactyla; family Equidae; genus Equus; species Equus quagga. The sequence continues at coordinate 17,996,563 of NC_060280.1, forward strand.
GTATGCTATTGGCTTATCACTTTGTATATATTATCTTATTAATGTTTAATGAGCCCTGTGAGGTCCACGTTGTTACCCCCACTTTGTAAATTAGGAACCTGGAGGTAACAGGGTAGAATACCTCCCAACATCACTCAAGATTAGAACCAGCCTGAATGGTTTCAAGGCTCATGCTTTACCTCTGTGTCCCGTTGCTTATCCACCTCTGCCTTCAGGGTTTACGATCATCCATGGCGTAAAGTTTCATTTCAGGAGCTAGCCTGGGCCAACACTGCTTTGGAAAATGACCACAGAACCGTGCAGTGCTTGATGGCTCAGCTCAATCCCTCATGGGGGCTGGCACCTGGATCAGATAATACTACACCGTGTCTTCAGCTGAGGTCACAGGAGACTTCAAAACTGGAGGGGGTGAGAGAGACCAGAGCTGAGCTGAAAGCTGAGTCCAGAGAGTCAGCAAGGAGGTAAACTGAGGAACTGCCAAATGAGAGGGACCAGAAACATACAGGAAGAGAGGAATCTGGGTTTGAGGAGCCAGCGACACAGAGGAGGGAGAGAAAGCAAAGAAGGCACTGCAGCAACTGCCTAGGACCGGCGTCACCATTATTCGAGACTTTTACAAAATATATCTAGGGCTAAAAGGTTAGAGACTTCATTAAAATTACAGTGTGGAAGGTCCAGGTAGGTTAATGTGTGCTTGTCAAGCCTGCTGTGTAGTGAGGCACACGGGGGACTACGTGGTTCTCCCCAGAGGCCTTGGGCTTAGAGTTCTGAGTGATCTCAGCTTGCTGCTAGCATCATGGCTGTTCTCACCCAGCCAGGAAGAACATTAAAAACACAGGCTACCGCAGGTTCAGGTAAACCAGCTAGTCTCTGCCGGCACAGTTAGAGCAACTTGAGCAGGAAGAGAAGGGGTGCGGGCCCCGGCATTCCTGCTCAGCTGAAAGGTCTCGGGAAACCTCCAGAGGCCACATCTCGTAGAAGAAGGGCTGCTAGCAGATGCTCTTACCCCCCATCCCTGGAGACAGAGAAAATTAAACACCTTAAATTGGATTTTAGTCTCTGGTTGCTTTTATATGTTATGATTGGCCCCAGCCAGCTGGAGCTAGAGCTCAGAATAACCTGAGAGCTTGGAAAACACATCCCTGTGTGTGTGTGTGTGTGTGTGTGTGTGTGTGTGTGTGTGTGTTGTGTGGATGGGGCAGTGAGCCCTGCCACTGTTTGATATCATTTTGTCATGAATTGGAATCTGCTTTGGCATTGTCCTTCACCCGCTGTCGTGGGGAAAGCCTACAGAATGCGGACAGCTGTACAATGGAACAAGTATTCATCTCTGTGGTCTTCTGAGGCCAAGGATTTCAGAAGACACCAAACACAGCGTTCAAGCTTGCGGGGCTTTTGTGCTTTCTAAGGAAATTTTCCCAGCGACTCAGAGCTTTAGCTAAGGCATTGTCCGCGTGTTCCCTTAGCGTGGTGTTGGATGTTAGCAATAGTTTGAATGATCTTTGGAGATCAAGACGTAGCCTTTTCTGGTCCTTATAAATGAGTTATTGAAGGCCCAACAAAGATGGCGTTGAGATTTCAAGCTCAGATGATGGGAGATTTGTAGGTGCCCTTGGCTAAGAAAGGGGTGTTTGGGATAGAGAGGTAGTTTGAGGGAGGAAATGGGGCAAGTTTGGTATTAGAAATAGCAATGGAAATAACCAAAAAGCTTGCATTCATCCATTCATTCATACAGTAAATACTTATTATGCTACTTGTGTTATGCACTTGGCATTAGGGTACTGAGAAATATAAGACTTGGAGCCTTCAATAGGAAGCCAGAACTACACAGCTTAAGGTAAAGAGAAGACTTGGAGGTCAGACAAGGGAATCAGTGCTCTCTGTGTGCCCATTGAAGGCAACAGAATGGAGGAGCCCAGTGAGATGAAAGCTGGACTGAGGAGGGATTCTAGAATGGAGCCTGGGCATAGGATATGAGGGCGGGGGCAGGGTGGTGCCCATAGTTACAGAGAAGAATTGACTAGAAAGATAAGAGCTGAATTGGTGGAAAATCACAGATGTCAGGGGAAGGCGACATTTCAGGAGTGCAATAGCCAAGCTAAGATAAATACTAATGATAGCAGCTACCATTTATTGAATAGTTATTTTTTGCTTAGTGCATTTATTTATTTAGTACTAGACACTGTGCTAAGCACTAGGTATAAAATGATGAACAGGACAGTCCAGGTTGTGCCCTCAGAGAACTTACATCCTAGTGAGTTTTATGCTGTATGTCGTTTACTCCTCCTGAGAACTACAAGAGGCTAGAATATTACCCTCATTGTACAGATGAGAACACGGAGGCTCAGAGGGGTTGAGTCCCTTGCCCAGGTCCCTGAGAGAAAGAGTGGGGGATCTTGGATTTGGACTCAGTTCTATCTGATGCCAGCGCCTCTCAATCTCCACCCTGTGCTAGGGGAGTGCGAGCAGAGAAAGGGCATCTGGGTGCAGCTGGAAGAAAGCCTTTGAGGGGACAAGTGGCTAAGGAGGGAGCAGATGGAGATTGATAGGAGGCAGGGAGTTTAGAGATTTTATCTGACCACGAATGGAGAGAGAGGGTGACCTAGTGCCCACTTGTAGGCAAAGGCCAAGTGCCCAGGCCGTGGGACATCACAGACTTGACCTTGAGAGAGTGGTTGAAATTTTCATTTCCTTCTAGGTGGTCAGCTATTCCTGCTCTGCTGGAATGTGTGCCATTAGGTGTGGCCTCATGGGACCACGAGGCCTGAAATTCCTGGGGCCCTTGAGGTCTGAGCAACCTGGGGCTTATGAGGCCTAAACTTGTGGGGTTTGGCGCTCATCCCCAGTTGTGATCTCCTTGTATAAGGGAAGCTCGGCACCCCGAGCAGCCCAGAACCAATTCTTCTGCCATGCGCTGCAGCCCGCAGGCATCAGAGAACGTTGAGAGGAGGGCTTCCTTGCCGTAGCGCATTATCTCTAGCACACCAGCCACAGAGTGACTCTTTGCAATTACAAACCAGCCGCCGAACAGACGCAGCTTAACAGTACGTTGTAAAAGTTTTACGGTTAGTAAAGATAAGTGCAGAATTAATCCCTAAAGAACAAAGCAATTAAAAAAGTACGTAATGAAGCAATTAGCTAGAAATGGAGGGGAGCAGAAGAGAGAGTGTGCCCATGGACAATTTGACTCTGGAAGGATCTTCACACTTATGTTTTTTTAATTGTGTTCAATGAGGGAGCCATAGGAAAGTAGGATTAATAAGGTATGTGCAAGAGGTAACAATTGATAAAGGGTTTTGAGAGTCAAACTGAAGGAAATTTTTACCTCTTAAAAAGTTGAGACCAAGAGGGAAATAGCTATAAAGGCCATTATTGGGACAATTAATGAAATTTGATTATAGGCTGTAGATTAGATAATAGTAATGTATCAATGTTTAATTTCCTAATTTGGGGGAAAAAGCAAAAATAGAAGCCCAAAATACCTAGGAGTCAGCAACATCTGTTAAACCTCTGGAGAGTAGATGTATAGTAGATATATTTCAGTAAGTGCTGTGTTAGGCAGCTCAGGCTGCCATAATCAAATAAACCAACAAAGAAACAAGAATTTATTTCCTCATAGTTGGGAGGCTGAAAGTCTGAGATCAGGGTACCGGCATGATCGGCTTCTGGCGAGGGCTCTCTTCCCAGCTTGCAGACAGTCACCTTCTTGCTGTGTCCTCACACGGTGGAGAGAGAGCTCCAGCATCTCTTCCTGTTCTTGTAAGGACGCCAGTTCTGTCTGATCAGGGCTCCACTCTTATGACGTCGTTTAATCTTAGTCACCTCCTTGAAGACTCTATCTCCAATCCAGTCACATCGGGGGGCGGTTCAACCTGTGAATTTGTTGGGGGACACAATTCAGTCCATAGCAAATGCTACAATGGAAACACAGAGTGTAAGTTCCAGAAAGTCAGGGATTTTGTATGTTTTGTTCAGTGACAAAATTCCCATCTCACCCAACAGTGCCTGGCGCAGAGTAAGCGCTCAATAAATAATTGTTGAATTGAATCAGAGAAGGGACACAATCTGATTTATAATTTTAGAAGATGGTTTGGAGGACAACAAGAGTTGAAGCGAAGAGATTTGTTAGGAGGCTGTTGATAGCGTTGTCCGCACAGAGATAATGGCAGCTCGGGCAGGATATTGACTGTGCAGATTGAGCTATGTGATAAAATTTAAGCTCTATTTAGGAAGTAGAACTGACTGCATTTGCCGATGTATTATTGCATGTGGAGAGGGAGGAAAAGGAGATAATTATGGAGGAATTGCATAATTATTTATGTAGGTTTCAGCTTGGGCTATTAGGTGGATGAGGGAAGACTAAAGGACAAGATGGGGTGGCAGGGAAGGAAATCAAGAACTTGGTTTTGGACAAAGTAAGCTGGCAATGGCTGAGCAAGCACAAGTGGAGGTGACATGTAGGCGGCTGGATATATAAATCTCGAGCTCAGAAGAATGTCGTGTTTCCTCCTGCCCTGAAAAGCTCTTATTACAGCAATGGCGAGTCTTATCATCAGCGGAATCTTACAGTGGTAATAGTTATACCTAATACCGAGTGGGCTCTAAACTCGCGCTAGGTGTTGAAGTAAACCCTCCACGTGCATTACCTTATTTAATTCTCACAACAACTATTTTTGCAATGTGTCGTTTTTGTCTCCATTTTGCAGACAAGGCAATTGAGTGTTAGAAGGTGATTGCCTAAAATCACCAATCCGGCAAGTGGGAAATGGAGGACTTGCCACCAAGACCGTGTAACCCCAGACCCTGTGCTCTGAACCGCAGTGCCCCCTGTCTCCCGAGAGGCAGAGTTCTTGGATACGTTCCTAGTCTGCTCCTCAATGATCACATGACCTCGAACCTCAGCTTGCTCACCCAGGAACTGGTGGGAGGTACTCTGCTGGGTCCCCTTAAGTTCACTAGACTGCACTGCTGATTTCTTTCGTGAATCCCATTTTTAACGTGAGTTTGCTGTAGGTGCCTTTCAGAGATGATACCCAAGCTGACAATTCATTTTGATGGGTATGAAAAGGGCAAATCTCTTTAAGCAAAGACCCAGCACATCAACTTTCTTAATCTGAATTCCAATGAAGTAAGAGGAAAGCTCCTTAAAACAAATATTTCTGAGTGAGAGAGTGTTCAGTGTCTCAGCTTCATTTTTATCATCTGAATGATAACCTTGAGGGTCCCACTGACCCAGTGTGGGGCCAGACACATAGCTTCCTCTAATGTCTGCAGCCAGGGCCTGCCAAACTGCCAAACTTCCCCACCAATGTGGTCTCAGTGACGCATGGGTCACCTGTCACCTGTCAGATGACCTGCTGTGCTAGGGGGTGACAAAGTGTATCCTTTCCTCCAGTGATTCCTGGTTGCCCTACCTTTCAGAAGGGACCCCCCTGACTTATTATGGGCAATACTCTTTGGACATGGGTGCAAAGAGTCATCCTTTGGACTAGTGTCACGCGTTTGGAGGGGCATCTGGTATGGACAGCCAATTTCAATTTAATTGGGGCATGCTAATGAGCCATTCATATGTATGGGATTTGTTTCTGATTAGATTAAGCTTCTGAGAGAGGAGAGAAATAGTCGCTGATTAAAGACATAAAAAAGGAAACACTTTAAATGAGTAAGTGGTTCATCTTCATATAGCAAAGTATAAATGAAACATAGTCCAGGGGATCAGCTTTGAATAGCAGCTGGATAGAGCGAGCTTTTCTGAACGCGTCCACAAGAAGGCATTCACAGCAGTTCAAAGGGGCTTAACTCACCAGAGAGGGCTCCAAACACTCCCAAGTAAACGGATGTACCACGTTAGCTGATAAAAATGACTCCGACAGGGGACAGGGAGATTTTTATTTGGATGTCAGAAAATTGCTCCCCAAGTCCCTGTGACATTCAGGCTCATTATCACTCTCTGGCAGCAGCAGTGATGGTAATAAGGCCAGAGATCTTAGTTCAAAACAAAGAAGGAACTAGAATAGACAGCACACGTGTCAATGGGACCCTGCTTTGGCACTTGGCCAGCACTTCCGTCTCTGAGCTTGAGGCTTCTATGGTTTGGGTTCCATAGAAATGCCCGCACCCGGACCGGCCAGCCTTCCCAACGTTATGCAATGGGAAGCTGTGAGGGCCGGCTCTGTCTAGATTCTTGTCACCTGACCAGGGCTGGAGGTGCAGCTGCAGCCCTGGCCTCATTGGCTCACTGGGATTTGTGGAGCTGCCACAGAGCTGCCTTCTGGGGCTTTTTGAGGAACCCAGAGTTGTGTGTGATCTCCACGCCCCAGCCTCTCCCTTGTCCACCCTGCTGGCTTCTCCCTTTGTCCTTTGACCTCTGTACTGCTTCTGAACTTGAAGCAGACTCTCACCTGCAGGCTGTTTTGCAGGGGTCCTAACACCCTTCCTACCCCTGGAGGCTCCGTCTCTCACCCCTTGGGACTAAATCTGCTCTCTGTATATCAGCCTCTAGAGGGTCCTGCTCTGAATGCACTCATCACCTGGATTTGGGAAGCTGTCACCTTCCGGACAATCTCTCCTCATGCCTGGAAGCTTCTGCTACAAAGTCCCACCCAATAGACTGAACCCCTGGCTGTCAGGGCTGCTGGGCCCCAGCCTCTCTGGTCACCTCTCCTCTTTAAACGCTGGCAGCTTGTATAATCAGGGACACATGATCACAGGCTGCAATAGCAGCCCCCAAACCCCAGAGGCTGAAGCCGGGACAAGTTTATTTCCTGCTCACGTCACAGTGCCCTGAAGGGTATGATGTCCCCTGGGCAGCCTTTCTCCAAGTAGTGACTGACAGACTTACGTGGCTTCTCTTGTGGATTTCCCATCCTTGAACTTCAAGGTCCTCCTGGCTTATAAACATCCAGCAGATTGGAGGGAAAGGGGTAGAAGCGCTCATGGGCTTCCCACACTGGATGCCTACCCACCCTGGCCGGGAGGTGACAGCTGCCATTCCCTCTCTCATTGCATTGGCCTGAGATGTTCACATGTTCCCTTCTGACTCCAAGGGAGGCTGAGAGATATGGAGGAGCACCCAGATGCTAGTGAGCAATGAGAGTTTGCCACACTCTTGGTGACCAGCCTATGCCTGGCTCCGCTTCCCCAGTCCCACTATGTCCAGGCCTGACTTCTTCCTTTTCTTCCTTTTTGTCTTAAGCCCAAACTAGCCTGCGTTTGGACAATATTAATCAGGCCTGTTGGCTGATATGAGATTTGAGATAAACGGGAATAAGCTATATTTGGTTGGAACCATTAAAAGATGCTTTCTTATCTCAATGACCACATGTTTACAACGCGATCCTCATGGAATATCCTGTAAGGAAGCCAACTCCCATTGGGGTCCAAGGAAAACCTGGGTCCCCTGTATGCGATGGCTCGTTTGCTGAGCTTGGCGCCATTGCTGCTCCTGGGTTTCCTGTGGGTAAACAGCTATTTCAGCAAATCTCAAGTCCCTGCAAAACAACCTTTTCACTTTTTCTTCACGAAAGGCTTCCAGACATTCTAGCCCGGCTGGTCTGTCCTTGGAATTCTGCCAGATGAATCTTCCTGCTCAGCCTTCTGAGGGTTATGAAGAATCCCTTTCAAACAGGGAAATTGCTTCAAGTGCTTCTTAGGGTTGACCCCAAAGCAGACCCCTTCAGGGATAGCTTCCAAGAAAAAGCATCATTTTTTTTCAAGTAGCAGTTCTGTCCAGAAGCCTCTTTGGCAGCGTTTATTGCAAGAAGAGGGCTTTGGAAACTACATCCCTGGGAAGTGTTTTTCTATGGGGTCTGATGGAAGAATAAGCGTTGACAGGCTTTAAAAACATTTCCTTACACTTTAAAATAACGAAATAGCTACCCTTGGAAACCTGGGAGAGCACCAAGTAAAGTACACTGGGGACGATTCAGAACTAAGGCCCAACTCTTGACCCTCGTCCCTGCCATAAGTGTTTATCCAGCACCTGTCATGTGCCAGGCCCTTTGAGGCACTAGAGAGTCCTTAATGAGGGCAAGGTGGCCACGGGCCTTCTCTCACAGTCTGGTATTGTGGGCCCATAAATAGGAAAAAACCTTTAGCTCACTGGTCATCAAGGAATTGCAGATTAAAACTACAGTGAGAGTCAACTCCACACCCATTGCATCGGCAAAAATTAAAAAGTTGGACAACGTCAAATGTTGGTGAGATTGTGAAGCAACTTGGGTGCTTGTCTGTGCTGATGGAAGTGGAACTTGGTGTGCTCCCTTTGGAAGAGTTTCACTTTTCCTAGGAAAGTTGAATGTGTGCAACCTATGGGTCAGAAATTCCAGTGTGGCGTAAATGCACAGAGAGGGGCCCACTCTCGGGCACCAAGCGACTCATAGCAGGTAGTTCTTCTATGAAAAGGCAGGAAGCACTGTTCTTAATACTAGAAACAACCAGGCTGTGGGCCAAAAGGAGGATGCATCAATAAACTGCCACATGTTTACACCACGGAACACTCTGGCGATGAAAATAGATGCAGCAAGAAGCAAGTTGCAGAATGCAGACAACAAGCTTCCACTTCTATAACATTTGAAACAGTAAAACTAAAACAGGAGTTTAGGGTAATGGCAAGGAAATTATTAACAAAATTCAGGATAGTGGGTTTTCTTTGGGGTAAGGAGGAGCACAGAGATTTCTTAGTTATTGCCAAGGCACTCTTTCTTAAGCAGGGGGTAAGTAAACAGTCGTTCCTTGTGTTATGTGTCTTTAAACTGTGCCTATGCGTTTTACACATGCACACGGCTACCCTAAGAGCTGTGCAAGCGGAAGTACAGGTGACGTGGGAATGCGTAGGAGAGGCACTTGTCCAAATTTAAGGCAGCCAGGGAAATCAGGCAGAAATTAGCCAGGCAAATAAATGCATGAGGTGGGGGGTGGAGGAGGAAAATTCCAGTAAAGGGAATGGTGGGGGTGGGGGCAGGGCGGGGGCGTAGAAATCCAAGGACTTGGTCTGTTCTGGGAACTGAGAGAAGTTGGCGTAAGCTGACAGCAGAAGGTGACACATGAAGCTGCAGCAAACAGGGCGGCCAGACCTCAGAGGGCTTGTAATTCATGTTAAGGAACGTGATCTTTCTCTGGAGACTAAAGGTTGCAAGTGTGGGAGTGAGATGCATCTTGGAGGGAGGTTGACTCTCCATTTTACATTGTCTCCATCCCCGCCCCCCTTCTACCTGACAGCCTTGACCCCGGCTTGCTGGTGGCCTCTGGCTTTTGTCTCAGCCTCGCCCATATTTGACCTCTCCTTCCCAGGCAAGGTCAGGACTATGCTAATCTAGTTCTGATTGAGGTGCCTAGGGCACAAAGGTGGACAAGGCCCAGAGGAGGAGTGCCCTGCCCAGTCTGGTCAGTGTCCTTGCTTGCCTGCATTTCTGACCCTACAACTACTCTGTGAATGAGTTTCTGGTCTTCTGCCAGCTCTTCTCAGGCCTCCCCTTCCATCTTTCTCATCTTCTTCTTCCCAGCCTGCCTGGTTTGGCTTTCTACTCTTGTCTCAGCATTTCACAGCCAACTTAGGCGAGACAGTTACACATAAAAAGGTAATTAACAACATGAGCCAAGAAATAAGGACCACATGAGTGGTACAAATCATGTGTTTCAGGAGTTTCAAGGAACAGGGCCAGACTGGCTTTGGATGGATGGAGAGCAGGAAGGAGTCTTTCTGGGCTAAGGAAACAGTGGGAACATTTTGCCAAGAGCAAAGAGCTCATTAAAAGGCATAAGGAGGAGCCAGCCCCCTGGCCCAGTGGTTAAGTTCACGTGCTCCGCTTCGGCAGCCCAGGGTTTCACTGGTTCGGATCCCGGGCACAGACATGGCACCGCTCATCAAGCCATGCTGTGGCAGCATCTCGCATGCCACAACTAGAAGGACCCACTACTATCAATACACAACTATGTACCAGGGGGCTTTAGGGAGAAAAAGGAAAAAAAATAAATAAAATCTTAAAAGGCATAAGGCGATAAAAGTTTGAAAGGACTTGGGATCTTGTGCTGAAGGCTGTGGCTAAGAGGTACAAGACTGAGGTGCCACTCTGCCCCCTAATACCTTACCCATGACAGACATTACTAATAACCTGTGGCATGCTTTTCCATTGAGCCTAGAGAGAACCTCAGAATCCTTCTCAACACAGTGCTTCCGAAGTCCATTTAACAAGCAAATGGATTTTAACACAGGAGTGTTATTTGTTATTCCTGCCATAGACCACAGCCTGATCATGTGTCTCTGAGTAGGAGAAATGGTCACCCTGTATCTTGTTGCCTTGCCTCCAGTGTCTCCCTATCTTACAACTCACAATTTACAACCCTGCCGATTGTGTCTCAAGTACTGGGCATCACCTGATGTACTGGCAAGAAAACTGAGGATCACAGGATGCAAAAAGTAGAAGGGATCTAAGATATCACGGAGCCCAGCCCTGCCATTTGGCAGCTGGGAGAAACTGAGCCTTGGGAGAGAAACAGGCTTATTTATGTAGGTGGCAAACATAGGACATAAACTTCTGACTCCAACCTTGTACCAGCAGCTCTCAGTGCCGGGAAGGGAAAGGAACCTGATGTTTCCTAAGAACCCTCTATGCACCTGTCTTTACTATGGGGAGCTTTTCATACCGCATCTCTTTTTAACTCCCAGGGTATCATTATCCCCAATAAAAAGGCAACTGCCGTCTAAAGATGGTCCAAGTCAAAGGCTGATGTGTGACAGAAGCAGGATTCAGACCCTCTCCACCAGCCCCCCAGAACTGCGTGCTTTCTCGCAGTCCCCAGGTGGATGCTCCGAGCCTTTTCTTTTAGAAACCGTAAAGGCTCGGGGCTCTCTGGGAAGGGCTGTGCTGAGGGGGACTTTCCTTCGCCCTGGGTAACGATTGGTTACAACCTGCTTCGGGTTCTTGGTCACATCTGGGGGCAGGCCAGCAGCTCGTCTGTGGACCTCTGCAAGCACTGGCGAGGTTGGGACCTTTCTCTACAGAGTTCGTGGTTTCACAAGATGAAGCCGCCTGCTGTCGCCCATGCTCTTTCAATGACTTCCCGGGTTTTACGATGTTAATTTAAGCTCTGCAGCCAAAGTAACTCTCTTCGGTTGCAGCAGTGTGCACTTAAATGTCAGAGCTTTACTGAAAAACCGCTTGGGTTTGAAGGAAGTCATTGTGTTCAGTAAAATCTGGCTACATTTTATGTTTATGGCCTTTATTAGGGGATCCAGCTGAGAGAGTTAAAACCGCCTCTCTACAGTTAGTGAAAGCTCAGGACTCTGATTGCCGGAGCCGCTCATTCAAAAACTGTCACCGAATATACACCAAATGCCCAGTGCTGCCGTGTACAATGTGATCCTTATCTACCTGGGGCGTGTAGTCTAGCGGGGCAGCGTGGAGACATTGAAGGAATAAATGCTTCAATAGAAGGATTGGGAATAAGTGTTATTAAGAAAAAGAGTGGGGCACTAAAAGTATTCAGAGGGAATCTAATTTAGACTGGGTGGGTCAAAGAAGGTAATATTTGAGCTGGGTAACTGGTGGGAGGAAATTATTCCAGAAAGATGGAATAGCAGGTGCAAAGGCACAGAGACAGGAACGAACTTGTTGTGGTCAAGAAACATGCTGCCCAGTGTGCATCCAGAGGTCCAGCCCGGAGATGAGATGCATCAGGTATCCCCAGTGCCTGTGGGACTAGCGCATGCCTCACTTGTTATGACAAGCTGAGGTCACATGCACCCTGTGTAAAAATTCAGTTCTGCGTCTTGGTAGTTGCTTCCTGTGCCCTGTGACCTCACCTGCTTTCTTGGTTACTGGCCCTTGGCCTTCATTTCTCAGCCACCTGTTTGGTTCTCCCCTGCCCTCCCTTCTCTTGGCATCCCCACCCCTTGGAACTTGCAACGCTAAGCCGTCATCCTGTCTCACATCTTTGCCCTCCACCCAGTGGCCCTACTTCTCTGGCACAATTCCTCCTGTCTGTAGCCTCCATCTGGTTTGGGTCTTGCTGCGTCATGTCAACCATGGCATACATGTCCCAGCTCCTTTCTCTCCCTTTCTCATCCCCTGCCCCTCCCAAGCCTCCATGGAAGTTACATGGCGTCATCTTTCACAAGGGCCAAACACCAATGATTTTCTTTCCTATCCTTTGTCCATCATCCAGGAGAGGGTCTCTGAGATCAACTGTGGGTAAGACTTTCAAGAATCTGCCCGTGTCAAGCCATTGGTCAGCAAAATCACTTGTCACGGGGGATCAACGAGCACAGGTTTTCTCTTGTTTATTTCAGTGTCGTTGGGCTGGGTCCAGAAGTGGTGGGGTAACACACATCTGCTCCAACACCCAGAAGCTGCCAGGAACCCACAGGCTGCGTCCAAGGCAGACCTCTCTCTAGAAGCGTTCCTTTTCTCAGAAAGGAGGAGAGCGCAGATGACCTCCAGGTCCCATTCTCTGAGGAGGAGCCTTGTGCCCCCCTCCCCGCTGAGCCGGGCACTCCGGAAGTTAGCCAGTCTGTTGTTTGTTGGGCATCAGCCAGACGCATGAGTCCTGTGTGTCTTTTGTTCCCTGAAGATGGATGTATAAGAGGACCCAAATAGCAGCAATTATAAGGGCTATTATAAAATAATAATAACGGGTGCAGACTGAGGGCTTACAATATTCTGGGCATTATGACAGGGCCTCCCTGAGCCCAATGCCCAGTGCAGCAACCACTGTCATGCACGTGTCATAGACGAGGGGTTAAGTACCCCAAAGGTGCCACTCAGCCAGCACACGGTAGAGCCAGAATTGACCTAGATCTCCTGTCCCTACCTCCTTGACAGCCATGCATACGGTCCTCACGCTGAGGCGGGCACAGGCTTGAACACGTACCCATACTCCACCCCCCCTTCCACTGGGCAAAACTGACGCTTGGGAGAAGTAACCTGCCAAAGGCGACACAGCAGCAGGTGGCAGAGGTAAAAAAACTGGAATTCAGTTCCTGCTGGCTCCAAAGCTGTGCTTTAAAAGAGTACGTGCCACCCCCACCCGCCGAGTTGCCCACTTCTGCTGGAAACCTGTGATCTGTCCTGGGCACCATTTTGCACACGTCTAAAGAAGAATCTGGCGAAGAGCTTGAGAACATTTTGAAAAAGGGAAGGAGATAATTAAACAAGCAAGTACAAGAGTGCTGTGATCGGGAAAGACACGGCAGGGACGATGGAGCACGACAGGCTAACCTAGCAGAAGGGGATGCAGTGATGTGATGCTGAACTGACACCCCAAGGATGAGTTAGGGGGAGCAGGGCGGGTAGGATACGTAATTGCATGTGCAGAAGGCCAGAGGTGAGAGAAAAGCCGGCATGCTGGACAAAGTGAAAACATCTCAGTGAGGCTGCAGCATAGTGTATGGGGAAGCAAGCATGAGGCTGGAGGGGTTGGGCAGGGGCTAGACCCCAGGAGCCTCAGGGGCTGTGCTGGGGAGGGTGAGATGCCGGGGTGGGGGTGGAGGGAACACCTGGTTCAATTTACACCTCCCAAAGATTGCTCTGGCTGCTGGGGGAGAGCAGGCTGGAGGAGAAGGCAGGAGGGGGATCAGTTGTCTGGAGCTGTTGCCGAGGCCGGAGGGGACGTGACATGAGAGAGGTCTGGACAAGGGCAGTGGCTGCGGGCCAGAGAAAGGGGGAGTGGATTCCAGAGCTCACCAGTGAGTCCTCATCACTCCATTCACTGTGGGCCAAGGGCACATGGGAGGTCTCATCAGAGCCCACCCCTCTGATTAGAACTAGGAGATGTGCCCGCTCTAAGATGAGTCGTGAACTCACTCCTTGAGAAACAGGTCTCATAATAAAAGAGCTTTGTTATGAATCATGTTCTGGGTTGTGTTGCTGAGATATGTCAAGTAATAGCCTCCGTTCCACTTGCAAAAAGAATAATTACCCTGACTCTTTGTGTTGTCAATAACATCTTCCCAGTATTCACAGGCTTTCACTGAAAATCAGAGCAAAGTGAATTGGAAATCAGTACGATCCCTAGAATGTGTAAGTTGTGGAAATGAAGGTGCACAGCCTGGAGCCTTCCATAGCTCCCTCTCCTGGTCCCCGGGACCACCCCTGGTTGTGGGAACTACTGTCAAAGCATGGTCACCATGGGAAGCACTGGCTCTTTCTGGAGCTTTGCTGGGGGTCAGGCAGACCTAGCTGTGCGGTCTTGGGCAAGGCAGAGACTTTAGTCTCAGTTTCCTCATTTGGAATTGGAGACAAGAACAGCTACTTCACAGGTTATTCTGGAGATTCTGCTGTATAATTTGTGTAGTAATAGCTGAGGCTGATGGAGTGCTTATTATGTGCCAGGCATTTTTCTAAGCATGTTGCATATAATCCCTCTAATCTTCTCAACAGCCTCATGAGATAGGTACCATCATGATCGCCGGTTGAGATGGGGAAACTGAAGTGCAATGAGATCAAATGACTTACCCAAGGTCATATAGCTGGTATGAAACAGAGCCAGGCTTTGAACCCAGGTAGTGTGACTCCAGACCCTCTGCTCATAACGGCCATGCTGTGCTGCCTCCCCATATATATGCAGTCCAGGGCCTGGTCCATAGCAGATGCTCACCAGGAATGCTTGTTTCCTTCCATTGGCCCCAAATAATATACTGAATGCAAGATAAGCGTAGAAAGTGGTAAGTCAGTCAATCGCCTTTCCATTCTAACAGGCTGTGGGATCCACTGGAGTGAAATAGACTAGTGGAAGAGATGGCATTCTCTTCCTAACTAACACGGGGAGAATTAAGCTAAATCCAAAGCTGAGCTTGTCTTGGATGGAAACCTATGTTTGTTGATGGGTACATGTTGAAAGTGTGAATGTTATCTGCCAAATTGTCCTGTTGACAATACCTGACAAGTGCCCACTGCTGTCCACCAAGAGATGTTGATTGCTTTCCCTCAGAAGTCTCATTCATCAACTCTGACCAGGTATTTCAGATTCATCCCACATTGACTGATTAAGCATCAAACATTTATATATTTATTGCACAGGTATTTACAAAGTACCTATGTGTACCAGGCCTTGTGTTACATGCTAGAGATGAGAAATGAATGAGATGAGGGTTCTGCCCTCCAGGAACACAGAGTGAGGGAGCCAGGCTGACCTATCAGCAAGTGAGTTGTGATATCAGGAGCTTTGAGGGCCAGAGGAGGGATCAAATGGTTCTGCCCCGAGAATTGAGCAAAGACCCCACAACAGAGGGGTCATGTGGCCAAGATCTTGAGAGATATTTTTCCAGCTGAAGAAGGAGTGAGGAGGGCATTCTAAGGTTACAAATAGAGTGGGAAAAAGCCTAAAAGCACAAAAGGATGTGCACGTTCCAGAACATTGAAAGTTCAGAGTAGCTGGAATGACTATGGCAAGAGTTCCAGGACACTGTCCCTCAACACTCAGAATTCAAGGTCACTTTTCTTTATTTTTCAAAATCAAACTGCATCAGGTTTAAGCTTGTACTCACCAAGGTCAGTGAGAAGTTTCCTATCATTCCCTTCCTTGCAGCCCCCTCCCCATGGGGTTCTATCAGAACTCAGGGCCCCAGAAGGATAGAGTAGGAGAAGAGCACCTGGCACTCTCCTGCGGTGATCGCTAATCCATGTCCAGGCCCAGATGGTCCATTTTAAGATGACATCTCCGCCGGGAGTCTCTGCTGGTCCCTCCATGTCAAGCACTGCTGCAAAGAAAATTATCAAGGGTTTTGTTAACATCTCCCCCAGGGGCAAGCAGAACCCAGATCTTTGATCACAAAATGTCTGGTCTCTTCTTCAGGGGAGTGGAAAGGATGGAGAGAGAAGGAGCACTAATTGTTTGCTGGAAAATCCACAGCAACAAGAAACAAGACATGAATTAATGACTCAATAACCTTCTTGCTCTAGGAGTAGAATTAAGGTACAGCTTGCTCCCTTTACAGGCCATGGTCTGAAGAGACAAGGTGAAGAGATTTGTCCGTGCTCGTGTTGAGTGGTCAGCTGTGGTCTGCTTTAGAGGCTCAGAGTCGGGTGTGGGCATTGATGAGTGGCTCCATGTCTTCTGCAGGTGTGGCAGTGTGGCGGGAGTGTGGAGGTCCTGCCCTGTTCCCGGATTGCCCACATTGAGCGAGCCCACAAGCCCTACACCGAGGACCTCACCGCCCATGTCCGCAGGAATGCCCTCAGGGTGGCTGAAGTCTGGATGGACGAATTTAAAAGCCATGTCTACATGGCATGGAACATACCCCAAGAGGTAGGAAGCCCCCAGGGGGATGGGTTTCTTTGGGTTTGGTGGGAAAAAGCAAATAAACAAAACATCAAATTAAACCCTTCTTCCCTTGCGCAGCCAGAATCTTGTTTTCTGTGCTAGAGTGAACTCTCAACCCCCAAAGACACTACCTGTTGAAGAAAAGGGCCTGACTGTGAGGCATAAGCCATGTCTTATCCCACCCTCTTCTCTGGTCAGCATGCTTGAAGGAGGACTTCTCTCTGAAAGGGTCTTCATTTGAAATGAGAAAAGTAGACCAAATGGCTCCAAGGTTCCTTCCTGCTCCCAGGGCCTCAGCTTCTCTGACATAAGGTGTTTCATGGTCCTAGATTACAAATTTACCAGTAATTACCAAAATTACAAAATGTACCTTAATCTCCCTATAGACTGGATTCAAGCTTCTCTGTTGAACTTTTGACCAGAGCAATAAGAAATGTCCGTATGCCTCTGAGATTTCCAGAGCCACATGGATGGGGATGGGATACACTCCCACAGGGAGCCTCAGGAGGAGAAAGGACCTATTTTGGACATTGTTTAGGCTGCTTCTAACCTTCACAGAACCTCGTCGTTGCCTGCCGTTGTCCTCTGTCCCTCTATCACCTACACTTACAAAGTGCAAGACAGAAAGCAACGTTTCTTTAGTAGTTTTGTTCAGCTTTGCCATGTGTCATATGGAAATGACCTTGGACCAGTGAGTTGGGAGAACCCAGCAGATGTCAGCCACAGGATCCCAACCTGCTTACCAGCCTGTCTGCCTGGAGATCATTGCTTACATTGCATTCTATGTGAGACAAGAGCTGTTGACTGCATGACCTTCTTCTTTCCTCCCAAGGCCATGACTTCCCTTTGAGAGTTCTTTAGAAAGTGTCAGCTCTCTCTTCCTAGTAGGGAAATAATTGATCTTTGCTTAAAGTTTCCATATGAACGCCCTGTTCCCTGATCTCTCCACCAAGCCAATGTTGCTCTGGCTGAGTGATTGAGAAAGTAGGCTGGGGCTTTAGGCAACCCCACCATCACCACCACCACCACCACCATGGGGGCAAGGGGAGCTTGAGTTGGGTTGCATATTCCTACAACCAGTGAGATTTCAGTAGTTGGGAGGAAGAATGAAGAGCCAAGGCGTGTCAGCCGGATTGCGGCCAACTCTGATGAGCCAGCCCCGGAACGCGTCCCTGACAGTGGGAGTGTTTCTAGGGAAACAGCGGTGCCTTCTAGACCCATCTGTGGCTGTGGGCGTTGGATTACAGTATTCTCGGAAGGATACTGAGCCCCGTTGTTGGTGTCCTCTGATAGCAAAATCAAGAACATTTGGAAACTCCCCAGGAGCTCACCAGTGAAGCATTGTGGATCCCCAGGCCCTGCTAAAGGACTGGGGTCCTCTCCGTGCTCCTACCCTCTTTTCTCTGCACCCCAAATCTGCAAACCTTCTAGCCCTCTCCCCCCATTGCAGCTGCCATATTTGAAATAGACAGCAAATCCAATGAGTAGTAGAGAACTCAGTGGGTTCAAATAATTGGAAAATGATGAAACTCGGTGTCTGTCTGTGACTTCTCAGAGGCTTAGTTCAAACCAAGTCAAGTGGGTCTGGGGCGGAAGGGAGTGAACACAAGAAAGGCAGACGAGAGGTGGAAGTGTTCAGGATAAGGACTTAGGTGGAGAAGGAAGGGGTCAGTAGGTTTCCTCTAGACCTCCCCCGCCCCCTCCCCGCCCCTCCTGCCCCGTTTCCTTCTGTGTCCAAACTTCCTCTTCTACCTTTTTCAGAGTTCTGGAAAGAGTCAACACTTTTCCACCTCCCATTCACTTCTCAAGTCACATCCCAGTACTACATTGAAATTGCTTTTGACAAAGTCATCATGGGCCTCCTGCCTGCCTAATTTAATAGACATCGTAAAGTCTTTAATCTACAGGATCTCACCTTTTCCTTGAAACTCCTTATTCCCTTGGCTCTGTGATTCCACACCCCAGAACATCCTCATCGCTCTCAACTGCTCCTAACTCCTTGCGGGAAACTCTTACTTCCCCCAGATGTAAGTGCCCCCCAGGAATCCATCCTGGGCTGACTGCTCTCATTATACTCATCTCTCTGGCTGACCCCATCTACCTTTGGGTTCTAGCACCTACACATTGAGGACGTCCTAATTAATATCTCCAGCCCCAACTTCTGCCCTTAGCTTCAGGCTTACAGCCTCACGTCTTCTCCTGGATGTTCCCACAGGCCCTTCAGGCTGAATCTGACCCAAACTGAGTACATCTTTTTTCCCTGCAAATCTGCTCCTGTTCTTGTGCTGTGTCTCGGATCATGCTACCACCATCTGCCCAGACATGAGCTGAAGGCTGAGCATCTTCCTTTAATCCTCCTCTCCCTGAGTCCCCATCCCCAGCCCATTGCCAAGCCCTCCTCTCCAGTCCCAGCTCCTCTCACGTCTGAGTTCAGGCCTTGTCTCTTCCTCTGCAACAGCCTCCCACTGGGTTCCCTGGCTCAAATCTCACCCCCCCCCCAAAACCTGTCTTCCACACCCGAAGTTACCTTTTAAAAAACTCACAGAGACTGTGTCATTGCCCTACTTAAAATCCTGAGATGACTCTCCATTGTGCACAAGATCAGGCATAAAGTCTAATGTTTGACACAGATCTGAGCTTTCTCCTCTGCCCACCTCTTCCAGCCCCACCCGCCACCATCCCTGTTCTGGAGTCTCTGTTTAGAGACTACAAGAGCTGCCTGTAGCTCCCCGTCCTGATCGTGCGTTTCTCACCTCTGTGTGTTGGCTCACTTTGTCCTCTCTGCTTGGAATTCCCTACCCAAACCTTCTTCCCCAGCCTCTACCCTTACCAATTCCTCTCCATCCTTTCAGATTCAGCTTTGGTGACCTCTCCTCTAGAAAGCCAGCCCCAGCTGGGGAGAACGCCCCTTTTCGCATGCATGTCTGTGTCATTGCATCACCACCCTGTAAAAGAATGTTCTGTTGTCTGAAAGTCTCTCTCTCATGAGACCAGTGGCTCTCAAATCTGGCTGAACTTTAAAATCACTTGGTTTCTAGCCCCAGAGATTATGACTTAATTGGTTTGGAAGGGGACCCGGGATCCTTTTTTTTTGGAAAGCTCCTTGGAGATTTCAATGTCCGTCCAGGGCCGAGAGCCACTGCACTAGACTGTGGGCTCCCCGAGGACAGATTGTGTTATTCATATTTGTGTCACCATGCCTAGAACAAGGCGGGGCACATGGCCGCAGCTCAGTGAAACCTCACTGATGCTTATTAACTAGGGAATCTGCTGGCCTTGTGTGTAATCCCTTTCTCCCTTGGTCAGTGGCTCCTAAAAGCAGATCAGCAGACCAACTGCATCAGAATCACTTGCAGAGCTTTTGAAAATACTGGTTCTGGGTCTCATCTGCAGAGATTCTGATGAGGAAGTGTGTAGTGGAGCCAGAATCTGCAAAAAGCTCTCCAGGTGCTAGTTTGGGGCAGCAAGGTTTGGGTAACACTAGTTTAGCTAATCCTGCACGTCTTTCCAAACTCATCTTTAGCATCACCTACTCCAAGAAGCCCTCCTTGACAGCTCACTTCCACCTCCTTACCATCCCTGCCACCCCACACCATGAGATCGACTAAGGGCCCCTCCTCTGTCGTCCCTTAGCATTCTCTGCTCCCCTCCCTGCTTCACACTGTGTGCAGAGAGTCTGTTTACTTGTCTGGATCTTCCTGACTCTCTTTTCAGCCACGCTGCAACTTCTTCCTACGTGTATGCACAGTTCTTAGGACAGCACCTGACACATACTAGGCACTCAGTAAAGATGAGCTGAAAAAGAAAGAAGAGGGAGGAAGCGTGGATGCTGCCCGTGATGTGGCGGAATCCCAGTACCTTCCGTTCCATCACAGGCCCACCTGTTACCTGTTTGCTTAACCTTCCACCTCCAGCATCCAAACTGCGAATGTAGAGCTGGAACCCTTCAACCCTGCCAAGTGGCTGCCTTGAGAATTAAATGAGTTAATATATAGAAAGACTGATCAGTGCTTGCAAGTAGAAGGCGTGGGGTAAGTGTTCACTCATGCTGTGGATGTTACCACTCCTGCCCTCTGCATTCCCACCCCAGCTCTAAAATGCCCTTGCTGGGCAGGCATCCACGCTTGCCGCCTTCTGCGCTGAGTCCTCCCTGGGCTTTGCAGCGAGCAGAACCAGCTGTCTCATCTGCTCCCTTGCCATGGTCGGTCCCAGGCTTTTGGAAGTCCAGAGGGGGCCCCAGCTCTTGCATCCTTCTACTTTAATTGAAAATCAGTTTGCTTATCAACAAACAGAAAGTCAGCCTGCAGCAAAGCATCGATTTTTTTGACACAGGGCTCAGGAACCCTAGACCTGCCCTGCCTGCTCTCGCCTAAGGACAGGCTGGGCGCCAGCGATGACTCCCCACGGTGCTTAGGCAATGGCCCTTCTTTAGGTTTGGCTACAAGAAGTTGTGTGTGTGGCTGCACACACAGGCAGGACTACTGGATAGCTCTTTGTGTGGCTAAGTGTATTCATTTCCTAGGGCTGTCATAACAAATTACCACAAACCAGGTGGCTTTAAGCAACAGAAATTTATTCTCTCACCGTTGGAGGCTGGAAGCCCAAAATCAAGGGGCTGGCAGGGCCGCTCGCCTCCCAAAGTTCTAAGCAAGGATCTTCCTTGCCTCTTCCAGCCCTGGTGGCTCCTGGCGTTCCTTTTCTTCTAGATGCATCACTCCAGTCTCTGCCTCTGTCTCTGTGTCTCTGTGTCTCTGTGGCCAAACCTCCCTCTCTTTTCTCTTATAAGACACCAGTCATTGGGTTTAGGGCCCACCCTAACTCCAGAATGATTTCATCTCGAGGTCTCTAATTATGTCTGTGAGGACCCTACTTCCAAATAGGGTCACATTCGGAGGTTCCAGGTGGGCACAACTTTGGAGGGGACCACCATTCAAACTGCTACACTAAGTATTCGGGAAAGGGGGAAAGTATATTTATTATTTTCTAACAATAAGAGCCAAGGCGATCGTCTCTGAGAAAGTTTGCTTATTTCTCAATTTCTCTCCCCTGCTCTGAAAAAGGTTTGATGCAATTTACAGCAAACACACAGGACAGTTGTGTTGAACCGTTAAAACACAACCACAGGAGTCAGTTAATGAACAGGCAGAGGAGAGGGACCAGATATCCAGGATACGAGCTGCTCAGGTCTGGTTCTAGATGCCCTAGGAGTTAAAGGAGCAATAGACACGTGATGGATTATCGCCCCAACCTTCGACCGTCAGGAGAGAGACAAACTGTCCCTTGATCCTGAGCGGAGAAAGGAAGTTTCCCCAGGGGAACCCAGAATTTTAGGAAAACACAGAGGCCTTCCTGAGGGAGGTTCTTCTAGCGCCTCCCAGTAAGGGCTGAGACACAATGTGAACTTGTCTTCGCACAAAGCACGAAGGGGGAGGCCTGGGTCCCCGCAAATAGTTTTGTGATAAAAGGATGAAGTGCAGGGAAATTTAAAGGGTTAATACTTATCAGATCCCTTGGGGCAGGGGGGTAGTACCTCTTGGGGGATGTGAGTAGTACCAGTTGCTGTGTTCGCCACTTCATAAATATTTTCGCAACTCGGTCTCATCAGTATAGTTCAGGTGCAGAGCTAGGCCTGGGGCGCAGAGATAAGTCGAACACGTTTCCTGATCGTAAAGCAGCTGGGGTCCAGCAGAGAAAGGCCAAGTTGCAGTTGCTGGGAGGGCAGGAGCTGGAGAGCAGGCAAATCATAGATGAGGTCATCGAGAAGTTCCTAGACTTTCCATGGTGACCATCTCATAATGTATGTCAATGTCGAATCACTATGTTGTACACCTGAAACTAATATAATACTGCATGTCAACTCTACTTCAATAAAGAAAAGAAGTACTCCAAAGGTGGGCCTCACTGAAATTGCATCCTGGGAGTCTGGAATGTAAACCTTCAGGCTGCAGCAGGTTCAAATTTTTTTATTACCTGAATCCTGGTGGGCAAAAATAATTGTATTTCTTTCATATCTACGTTTTGTTTTTGCTCAAGCCTGCATTGTCTGATGTCAAAACTTGTTCTAATCATGGCCAGAGACATGCAGCAGCCAGCTTTGTGATTTTTCTCAGATATTACAGACCCAAACTCTGTCAATTTCGTTATCTACCCAACCCTAGGAACTTGATCCCCCAAGCTGATGCTAGAACCAGGGGGTTCACCCAGCCAGCACGTGCACCGCAGGGTCAGTGAGATGGAGTTGTACTTCCCTGTCTTTACCTGTCTCTGCTCTGGGCTGGTGTTTTATGAGACGCCACGTGCCCTATCTGGTCCCTGGCTCCATGGTGTCATCCTCTGAGGTGTCACCAGGTCTTCATCTGATCCCCAGCTGGAGGGACCCCTCCCCATCCTCTGCTGTGGCATCAGCTCTTTTTCAGTTAATTCTGTATCCTATTCAATAGCTAGTGTGCAGGCTCAGGGAGCCTCAGTGCCCTCGCCTCTGCTCTGGGACCACAAGAATTGTGGGGGCTTCTCTCTCCCTCTCACTCAACAGCACATTCACATCTCGTTTCTAACCCTTGCCTGCCACACCTCGATGGCTCAGGGGCCACCTCTGTGATACACCTGGGAAGTGAGGGATGCAAGTATTCCCTGTGCTAAGTACCCCAAGCTTAAAGAGAGTCTGCTTCTCCCCCAGGGACTTGGTCTTAGAGGGCAGAAGGGCAGACTCCTCCAGGGGCACGGGGTAAGGTTACAGGTGCAAACTCCGGACCCAAGTTGGTTGAGTTCAACTCTCACCTCTACCGTTTATTAGCTGTGGGACTTTGGGCAAGTCACCGAAGAAGTTCCCGAAGCTCTTTGTCTCAACCCCTCGTCTGTAAAATGAGGATTATACGGCGCTGCCTCATAGGGTTAAGTGGGGCAGTCCACACAAATGTAAATATATACGCGTGTCTCTTCCAGAACAGAGCCCAGCACTCTGTACATGTTAGATAAGCCTGAGCTGTTAGGATTCTTAGGAATAGTATTCGAATTAGCATTATTCCGTCTTCATCTCTTTTCCCTTCTCTCTCCCCCGACAGTTCAGAATCTCTCACCTTATCTCTTGAGATAAGGAAAAACCGTGCTCACACTGCAGTCTTCCCATTACTTTCACCTACACCCAGACTACAGCTTTTTTTGTTTTTTTGGTTTAAAATGTAAGGCTTTGGCATCTGTGTTTTCAGTGGCCCTTGATGGCCACCCCCATCGATGCTGACTTCATGTTTCGCAGTCCAAATGGAGACAGATATGGGGCTAAGGTGCATGTGAGGAAGTGCGTGAGTTGAGTTCCCACGTCGTCCCTTCACTGGACAGTCTCCAGGAACCCTGGCTGGGAGGTTTGGGGAGAAGCTGTGCCCTGGCAGTAGCTGCATCTCTGCGTTTGCATTCCCGTGCAGGACTCAGGAATTGACATTGGGGACATCACTGCAAGGAAGGCTCTGAGGAAACAGCTGCAGTGCAAGACCTTCCGCTGGTACCTGGTCAGCGTGTACCCAGAGATGAGGATGTACTCGGACATCATTGCCTACGGGGTGGTAAGGAGCCAGCCCCTCTGGGTTCCAGTCGGACACAGACAGAGAGCAAGACCAGAGAGAGGCGTAGAGAGTTGGGGGAAGGAGGGAGAGAGCCACTCGGCCTCACACAAGGCCCCGCAGTAGACCTATGAGTGCGAGGCAGCCTTTGCTTTCATAGCTGGAACCCCTCTATGCCCTGGACAGAGGCGCCTGGTCTCTCCTGTAGAGTCCTCAGCAATTCGGCTCTAGCCCCAAACCTGCACATTCCACTCCATCAAACAAAAACCTGCAGTTAGGTTAAGATTGCAAGGAAATGTAACAAACACCCACTGTTCCCCGAGCTTGGGTGCCTGGGGTTCCAGCCACCAGCCTGCATGCCTCCCCCACCCACAGGGCTTATGCCTCTACTTACACACAGAGCCGCCCGGAAGGGAATTCTGGGGTGTACGAGCTTCCTGACTTCGCTGTGCTTTGAGGGGTGCTCTAGGACTGCTTGTTGATCGGCACAGAGCGTTCCTCCCAGTGGAGGGGCAAAGCGCAGGGTTTGGGTCCAGTCTTTACCAGACTCCTTCCCTGGCAAGTGTCTTAACGTCTATGGGCCTCAGTTTCTTCATATGTTAAGTGGAGTGAAATAATACTGTCCTCACTGGGTAGAAGAAAGTCTAAGACACAGAAAGGTATTTTCTGTCTAAGGTTAAACTGCTTTGAATGTGATCAACTCTCCCAATCTTCCAATATTCCCAGGACCATGCAACTCTCAAGGTATTGTAAAGGATGCCTGATTGACTTGTGGATGCCTCACCTGGTTTTTGCTGACTGAACACATATAGTTTTTCTACTGACAGTTCAGCCCTCAAAACTACCCCCTGGGGCGACCTCAATTACCCTCCATGTTACAGATGGGGAAACAGAGAGGCAAAGTGACTTACCCATGTTCACACAGGTAATCAACAGTGAGATGGAGTCTAAAACATCGCCTTCTGACATTACTCTGATTCCTCCCTTTGGAGAGCATCCCCTCAGACCTTTCAATATCCCAGGATGAAAACTTGAAGGAAGAACTGAGGCCTCTTCCTTTGATGACCTGGGGTCTGAACTGAGTTCAAGACCTGCTTCAGCAGGAAGATAATGGGCACAGCATCTCCCTGGGAGGGAAGAGTCCTTGCTGAAGGGTTGGCCTCAGTGTTGTCTGTGGGCCTCCCAACTCTAACATCCTAGGATTCTAAAGGAGAGAGAGCCGAGATCCTGGGAACTCTCCCTTCTCCCCTTCCACAGGGCCTCTGTAGTCCTGGAGGCCAGCCTGTAGGAGGGGCTCATATCCTCCCACAAGAGTCTCCATGGCATGGTTGACATGTTCTGAGAGAACCACCTGGTGGCCTCTTGCTTCTCCACTTCTCAGTCTGGTATAAATCGGGTATCGGAAAACTCCTCAGCTGGTGCTGCCCAGCTATTACGTGAGCCGCCAGATCCTGTTGTCACCATGGAAACACATTGGCCCTTGAGGTGCCCATTAGCCCCATCTACCTCCCCAGAACCATCCTGAAGACACAGCAGCTACTGGTGCCCCCACACTGCTCAAGTTGTGTGTGCTGCTTGGCCATCGTTGGGCCCAGTCCAAAAGGGATAGCTATGCTTCCGTGGCTCCAGAGGAACTATTGGCCCCAAACCTCTGTGAGCCAGGGCAAGCTTCTGGATTCATGTTCTCACCTAGCTGTCAGTTGTGGCTGAACAGTATTAGCCAAACTCAGCCAGAGAGGCAGGGAAAGCAGTAACAGTGGAGGTGTGTGCATGTGGCCATTGCGATTCTGGGTCTTGGCCAAAGGCATTCTTGTGTTCCGACTAAAAGAGTCTCATCTTATGAACACATATAGCAGATTTACCATGCAGCCACCTCACTGCCACACCCA
The DNA here is from genome assembly GCF_021613505.1 of Equus quagga. Lineage (NCBI taxonomy): Eukaryota > Metazoa > Chordata > Mammalia > Perissodactyla > Equidae > Equus > Equus quagga. Next base: position 18,022,265 of record NC_060280.1, read on the forward strand.
GAAACCTTCAGGTGGTCAAATAGAAGGGGCTTATACAGGGCTGTGATCTCGACCTCTCTGAGTCCATAGCTGCTGTTTTCCCTCTGTCGTGCTGAAAAGCCGTCCACTCATCATCCCAGAGGGCTGAGCTGTGTTAGCCATACCTGGGGCTGGCAGAGGTCTCTGAGCCCCTGAATGTTCATCTTCCAGCCACTGTTCAGGCCCTGGCCAGCCTCCCCTCTCTCCTGCCTCCTCCATGGGCTGGGCTCCGACATGAGCAGAGATGCGCTTGCTTGTCAAGGAGCATAAAGAACTCTTAATGGGAGCAATAGGGTGAAGCTGTGCAAAGCAGGATGCAGCCACAAGAGTGTGAGGATTTTCTGGGGAATCATTCTTCCTGGTGATTATTTTTATTCTGAAATGGAGAGACCAGATATCTTCTCAGGGACGGAGTTTCTGTTTTCTTGGTCCCTTCCAACTCATGCCTCAGCCGCATGGCGCAGGTCAAATAACCCCTGGGACAAGTGGCAAGTCTATATAACCCAGCCCACTAATCCACTAATACGTCCCATTAGTGCCTCCTGCAGACGGAAGAGCCTGTGGACCCCATTGTGAGGGCATGGGCTTCCCTTGGATCATTGTGCTTCGTGTCTGAGGGACAGGGTGGCCTTGGGTTAGTCCCAACACTGGTGCTGACAGTGGAGCTGGAGTAGCATCTGGAGACAAGCATGCCTGACTTCTAACATTAGCCTTGCTACTTACTTGCTGTGTGACTTTGACAGTTTGCAAAACCCTGAAGCTTGTGGGCACAGCATTGCACGGGCATCTCTCGTGGTCTCAGGAGGGTCACCATTTGCGTGATGGGAGGAGCTTGGGCTTTGGAGGAGACAGACTCCAGCTCTGCCGCTTGTCCAGCTGGGATGACATTCATGTGGGAATGCCACTCATCTGTTCATGGTATTCCTTTATTCATTCCTCTTGTCTTCACTGTCTAATCTGTGCTGGGGCCGGCCCGTGTCATAGGCAGTGAGGAAGACTGAGACCCAGTCTGGTGACTAGTAGAGAAGACAGACAAGGGAAGAAGCAAGAGAAATGGAAGTGCTGGGGAAGCATAGAGTGGTGGCCTCTCATCCAGACTTAGGTCAGCAAAGGCTTCCGGAGTGATGGAGAAGCCGAGAACCAGAGGAGGAGGAGGACTCAGTCAGGCAAAGGAAGCTCGATGCAGTGGGAATGGCATCACACAGTGAGAGGGGAGGCAGAGCATCTTACTACTCCACACTTCCTTCATCCTTAATAGAGATCATGCTACTGGCCCGTCTGGGTTGTTTTGAGGATTAGGTGGGATAACTCAGGGAAAGCACTTCCATGGTACCTGGCGCATAGATGCAATCAATGGGAGATGCAATCAATAAAAGCTAGCTTCCCCACATGGCTTTCAGGAAGGTTATAGCAGCAATAATAGCAGCTAACAATTAGTGCACATTTGCTCTTTGCCACGCTCTGTGCTAAGCACTTGTAGATACCGTTCCACTTAATCCTCAAAGCAGCCCTATGAGGTCAGCACTATCATGGTCCCTGTTTGAGAGAGAAGGAAACAGACGAGAAGTTATATTGCTTTGTCCGTGACCACACAGCTGCAGCCAGGATTCCAGCTCAGCCTCTCTCTCCCAACTGCATCAATCGACCACCTGCTTAACGGGGGAGGGATGCTACAGAGCCTCAGAAGACTTTATCAAAAAGCGCTACCCACCCCCTCCCCGAGAGGTCAACTTTGAGAACCCACGAGAGAGCCAAGGCTGACATCAGGGCACTCTGGACCTTTTTCTTTGCAACAGCAATTAGGAGGTCTCACTAATGGATTACAGTGCTCAGCTTTAGATGTGACACCCAGGCCTCTGGGCTGCAGGAAAAGTCCAAAGTGTATTTACATATGCTCCTCCCACACAGGCAAGCCAAATAGTTGTTTATAATAAAGGATTTGCTGCATAGATGCCTCTGGGGCCCCTGCCTAGGGAGCTGACACATGTTCATGTTCCTTTAGAACCCCTAAACTGCAAGTTTGGGGTTGAGCTGCAACCCCCAATAGAAGAAGCTCGAGAGGAAAGAACTGGACTCTGGTCCTTGTCTCCTGTCCAGAACAGGGTGTGCAGAGAGCACACGTGTGCCTCTGGTTATCTGCTCCTTTTCATGGCCCTTACTTGGGCTCATTGAACCCCTGCCACAAGCCATCAGGACTGCCAAAGCTCAGCCACTGCCTGTCTCTGACCTTCCCCTGGATAGATGACCCCTGTGGTCCATTGCCCTGGTCTTCCTTGGATTCCAATCTCCATCTCCTGTTCTAAACAGAGTGCTTTTGGTTGCTAAGAAGAGCTATTTAAGCTAGCACAAGTTAACATGGGTAAAGGTCCCACAAACTCTCTTATGGGCACAGGAACTGAGGTCCAGCTGGACAGGGGCTCTTGAGCTGGGAAGCCACTAAAACTACAGCGGGGGCTGGAAGATCTCTCTTGTCTCTAATTCTGTCTGCCTCATGCTTCATCTCATCCTTGATCTCATTTGGGTTTCTCTGCTCACGAATGGCCCAAAGACCCCCCACACCCAACCTATATGGCCTCATGATGCTAGTGGCCACTACCCACTGACCACAGTCTCTGGATCTCTCATCTAGACTCCTAGGACAAAATAAGAGAATGATGAGAGGGTCACATTCCAGAGAGAAAAAGACAGAGGAGACAGAAGGAAAGAAAGAGAATTATTAATTCCTTCTAAACTGCAGATTTGTGCCCACTGTGGTCTATTCAACTGTAGTAGGTGAGCAGGGCCATGTACACCCTAAGCTGCCCTTTCCAAGGGCGAGAGTGAGCTTACGCCAGAAGGGGACATTGAGTGTTGGCTTTCTGACCTAGACATGGTAAGACATTGTTCATGGTACCCAGACATTGCTTCTGTTGATTGCCATGTGCCAGGTGAGGGTAAGAGATGCCTCTCTCTTCTCCTGCTTCCACCCTGGCTCCCTTCTCTCTTGTTCACCTCCCAGACCTCCCACTCTGGAGAACCCTCATCAGCTGGGCCACCACTGGGGCCTGGCCAACCACTGCTGGATCTGCAGGAGGCAGAGAAGGCCTGGTCCCAGAGCATGTCCCATGCCTGAAAACAGCTAATATCTTGCCTACTTCTCCCAACCCTCAAGAGCAAAGACTTCTATCCAGGGACCCTTGAAGGCCATTGTGCCACCCTTGTGGAAATGGAGAGGGTGGAAAACCTAGCACCATCTTATATGTGTGCATGAGTGTTTATCTCTTATTTTTACTTAGACAGTCCCAGCTCCCCAAACCCAGCTCGCTGTTTAACAACATGTGAATGCTTCCCCTTCAAAGGAGACTGGTCTTCCCTCAGCACCTTTGGGCCCCGCAGAAGGTGGTGCTTGTTGGTTTCCACAGTATTCAAGGGGCCTTGGGTTGATTATGGAAATGGAGCCCGTCTCAGTGGAATGCTTGTTTCTCTTGATTTAATGCACTTCTTTCTCTGTTCCTATCTCTTTGATGTGGTTGTCTCTCCTCTGGCTGCAGCTGCAGAACTCTCTGAAGACCGATTTGTGTCTTGATCAGGGTCCAGACACAGAGAATGTTCCCATCGTGTACATCTGCCATGGGATGACGCCCCAGGTGAGTTCCCTGAGACATCCCTGTGCCAGGGGTGTGCACGAGTGTGTCTGCGGTGAGGAAGGATAGCTAAACTCTGTCATGGCTGCTCTGGGCCCGGCCTCGGGGGCTTCTCATTAGGAAGTATCCTCATGAGCCAAAGAGGAGAGTCACACCTGCCTTACCTGGAAGGAGGCTGTGGGAACGGATGCTGGGACACCAGGATTCTCTGGGGTGGGGAGTGAGGAAGGTGATACATTTCTAAAGAAGGACATTTGCCTCCTTTGGAGAGGCCGTGAGTAAATCACAGCCCTGTTTCTGGCAGCCATGCCCTTCCCTAGTAGGAGGGACCCCTAGGGTTCTCCCCCAGCTCCCTGACATCTCCCTTCACCATTTCACGGCCTTCAGGCTCTGCCCTTTGGTAGATCACAGCTGGGGCCAAAATTTCTAGCCATGAGATCCTTCCTAGCTCTTCTGACCTTCTCCTGGTGGAGAATGAAGGGCTACCAGGAAAATAAGTTATCCTAGAAAAATTCTTCGTTAATAGCCTGGGCTTCGGATATCCAAAGAGGATGTCAAGGCACAGGCAAGAGAAATGGTGTATTCAACAAAGTACAATGGACAACCATTGACCAAGAATGCCATGGACTGACCTGTTCTGAATTGACAGTGTTTTCGGAGTTTACTTATCTCACCTCTAGAAGTGCACAATGATTTTGAAAAAAGATATTTTGGGATAGAAGATACTTATATTTGTGCAATTGCAATTCAGTAATTAAAAGAGTTGTTACCCACCAAAGGATATTGTGAAGGATATTGTGACATATGTGTCACCTTGCGTGCTATGCTGAGTTCCTTGCGATTGTCCACTGTGATCTCTACCACCTCATCCATTTTGTGGGCCAAGCTGCTATGACATCATTGACCGGTCACTCGCAAGTCAGCAGATGACACTATCCCCACACCAGGCAGTATTGCCACTCACTCTTCATCATCACAATGGTGTGACATTTTTAGTGGGTGACTATTTTATGTAAATTTTTTGACGTATACATATATGCAGAAAAGAGACAAACTGTAAATATACAGATTAATGAATTTTCACAGCAAACACATCCCTGTAACCAGCACCCAGATCAAGAAAAAGGGCAGTATTGCCTGATTTTGAATTTTGCATAAATAAGATTATGGGGTATATGCTTTCTCGTGTTGGCTTCTTTCTTTCATCATTGTATTTGTGAAGTATATGTAGTTGTAATTTGTTCATTTTTATTGCTATGTAACATGCCACCTTATGAACATGCCGTATTCGCAATATATTCTGCTGTTGATGGACACTTGCGTATTGCCAGTTTGGGAATGTTATGAATACCGCCGCCATGAGCATCCTTGTTCATGTCTTCTGGTGCGCATATATACTCATTTCTTTTGGGTTTATACCTAGGAGTCGAATTGCTGAGTCATATGGTTGACAAATGTTCACTGTTAAGAGACATTGCCTGTATTAGTCTGCTAGGCTGCCATGACAAAATGCCACAGGCTGGATAGCTAATAACAGAAATTTATTTTCTCATAGTTCCTGAGGCTGGGAAGTCCGAGATCAAAGTGCCAGCCCATTTGGTTTCTGGTGAGAGCTCTCTTTCTGGCTTGCAGGTGGTCACCTCACTGTCTCCTCACATAGCTGGTGAGAGAGAGAGAGAGAGAGTTTGAACTAGAGGGGACAGAGAAAGTGAGACAGGATGGAGGCAGGTTGTTGGACCTCTTGGATTCTACGAGCCAGGACCATAGAGCTGTTCAGTTGTGAACACGCACTATTCCTCAAAAGGGAGGAATGATGCTGAAGACAATTCAGAGATCATCAGAGCCACCCCTCCCACCACAGGCCCAGGGCAAGGCTGTTTCCTCAAAGGGTGGGCCTGCCTCTTGGGTTTCAGTGGGCCACGCCAGCCCCGCCCAATGTGGGCAGGGCCACCCCAGAGAGCCAAAGGGATGGGCAGCCCCACAGAGCCATGTGGGAGATGCTGACACCCCAGGTCACCTGGAGGGCAGAGCATCAAGTGAAAGAAGATTATTCTCAAGGTTTAAGATCTGATGGTGTTTGCCTTGCTGAGTTTTGGACTTGCTTGGGACCCAGTAGCACTTTCTTCCTTCCAATTTCTCCCTTTTGGAATGGGATTGTCTATCCTATGCCTGTCCCACCATTGTATGTCAGAAGCAAATAACTTGTCGGCTTTCCCAGGTTCACAGCTGGAGAGAAATTTTGCCTCAGGATGCATCGTACCTCGACTCTCACCCATATCTGATTCAGATGATATTTAGATGAGATTTGGACTTTAGACTTTAGAGCAGTTGCTGGAATGAGTTAAAACTCTGGGGGCTGTCAGGATAAAGTGAATATATTTTGCGTGGGAGAAGAAAATGGATTTTGAGGGGCTGGGGCAGAATATACTGAAGACTGACTTGTGTGCCCCCAAAATTCAGATGTTGAAGCCCTCATCCTGACTGTATTTGGAGTAAGGAAGTAATTAAGGTTAAATAAGGTCATGAGGGTGGAGCCCTCATCCAATAGAATTAGTGTCCTTATAAGAAGAGACACCAGAGAGCCCAGTTACCCTCTCTGCCACATGAGGACACAGAAGGAGGCAGCCATAGCAAGCTAGGGAGAGAGCCCTCACCAGAAACTGAATGCACCAGCGCCTTGATCTTGGACTTCCAGCCTCCAGAACTGTGTGAAAATAAACTCCTGTTGTTTAAGCCACCGAGCCTGTAGTCTTTTGTTACGGCAGCCAGAGCAGACCAATATTCTGCCAAACAGTTTTCAAAAGTAGTTGTATCAATTTTTACTCCCACCAGCCATATATTAGCGTTCCACTTGTTCCACATCCTTGCCAACATTTGGTATTATCTGTAAATCATAGACATTGTGGTGGGTGTATAGTGGTATCCCATGGTGGTTTTGATTTGCATTTCTCTGATTATTAATGCAGTTGAGTTTATTAATGCAACTGAGTTTTCAGTTCAAAACATCCCTATGTTGTTCTTGAGTGTGGCCCAAGGTGGCCAGGTCATGAGTAATTAGATATTTTTATAAATTCCCTCTCTACTTTTTAATATTTATGATCCAGAAGACAATGGGTGAACTTGCCTTTAACAAATCTATGTGGCAATCTGCAGGGTTGGTGCTTGTCTGTACCATTGGACAAATATTGGTGATTCCTCTGTGATGTGGTGGGTGTCAAGTCGAGCAGAGCTGCCAGTCTACCAGCTGCAGATGATTCGATATGGGACAGTCTGTGTCTTGGTTAAGAGCATGGATTCTGGAGCCAGATTGCCTGAGTCCAAATGTCAGCTTTGACACTTTCTGGTGGTGAAACCTTCGACAGGTTTTTAAATCTGGGCCTATTTTCTTATCTGTAAAATATGGATTAATAGTGGTATATACCATAAAGGTGGTTGTGAGGATTTGCTAAATGTAAAGTATTTAAAATAGTGCCTGGCATATGGTAAGTGCTCAATAAATGCTAGCTATTAATGTTGTTTTAATAATATTATTACTATTATTACTGCTCATTACACCTGACTCTTGCTCAGTATAGAACCCTCGAGATTCCAGCTCCAATCCACAGTGCACTGACTTTCCTTGACCTCATGCACCATGTGCCATGGGTTCCCGTCCTGGTCAAAACCGCTCATAGACCCCTGGAGCATCACTGAGTTGCTATGGCAGCAAAAATGCAGTGGAGTCGGAAGAAGGGCAGTGAACGGGGCATCAGGAAGCCTGAGTGCTAGACTTGGTCTTGCCACATATTTGCCCTGTCTCCTTAACCGTCTCTGGGTCTTTATATTCTTTTACTCTTTTATTGAGGTGTAATTTTAACTACAGCACACACATCTTAAGTGTACAGCTCGATGAATTTCTACATTTGTAGATACTGTACAGTCACCACCCAGACCAAGCCCATCATCCTGGTGGGCTTCCTTCTACCTTCTCTTCATCACTACCTCTACCCAAAGGTAATGACAATTCTAGTCTCTAGCACCATGGATTAGTTTTGTCTGGGTCTGTCTTCTTATCTGCAAATGAGGAGGCTGCACTGGCTATCTCCAGGCCCAGCTCCGCCAGATCTGACAATCTGCTTACCGCCAATTGTTTGTTCTGAGATTCAGTTGGCCTGGGAAGCTGTGAGTTTGTGCTGTGCTTGCCAGGAATACCGGGAGCTGCCTTCCTTTCGTGCTCTGTAAATCAGCTTTTTGATGTGGAGCTGCAGCAAGTCCTAAAGACTTGAGTCCCCCTCCGCATTCCCCGCAGAACCCTCGTGTAACTGGGCTGTACAGGGAACACTGGGGCCCAGTTGCCCTCTCCACCAGGCCTACAGCTGAGGTGCCTGTCTGTCAGTGCCCAGAGGTCAAGAAGCTTGAGAACAGCCTCGGACCAGACACATTTCCCAGAACAGAGAGCTGTAGGGACTCTGCTATGGCAGGAATTTGTTGAGTCTGGTCTGCCCAGTGAGCTGGGAATCCAGAGAGGACGGGGTCATCCTGGAGATGGGCTGTGTGTCCTTGGCCAGAGTTCATCCATCCACTAGGGATGGACACAGGTGCAGGGGATAAGCGACGGGTGAGGAGGCAGGACTTCTGCCCAGCAAGGCTTCCCAAAGTCATATACCAGCCTTAATAACTTCATTGGCTCATGGAGAGGATGAGAAAAGGAGGAATTAGGGATATCGACTTAGTACAAGGTCTGGGTACAAATCAGAAGGGGATTGTGGACAGATATAGGCCCCAAGGATACTCTGAATCTCCCAGACTTGGTCCAAATCAGCCACACAACATGCATTTCCAAGGATGTTTTCCCTTCCTCCTGGCAGCTCTCAGCAAAATTTGTCTTGTTACCATGGCCACAGAGGCCAAGGAGAGCCCAGGGAAGTTCACATATGCACAGGCTGGACCACCACATTCAGTTGTACAGGTTGTACCCCGTATGACTCTAGAGCAGGGATGTGGCATCTGACATTGTTGTCTGAGGAATAGAGACCAGCCCGAGGTGACAGTCTTTCTGGGCTCTGCTATGAAACCTCACATGCTTGTCCCTGAGCATCACCCTTGATAGAAAGCCTGAAAATGTTGAAAGGCAAATGATGAGGCAACAGATAGAGGTCAAAAACCAGAGTGCCTGGGTCCAAATCCCAGCCATATCACTTACTAAGTGGGTTCCTTGGGTAGATGACGTAAGTGCCTTGTGCCTCAAATTCCTTACCTATAAAATACAGATTATAGTAGTTCCTACCTTATAGGGTCATTATAAGAATTAAATAAATTGATGCACATAAAGCATTTAGACAATAAAGCTGGTACGCAGTCATTGCTTACTAAATACAGTCATGTGCCACATAATGACATTTTGGTCAAGAATGTATCATATATACAACAGGAGTCCAATAAGATTAATACCTTATAGCCTAGGTGTATGGTAGGCTCTACCATCTAGGTTTAAGTACACTCTATGCTGTTCACACAATGGCAAAATCGCCTAATGACACATTTCTCAGAATGTATTCCCTTTGTTAAGCAACACATGGCTGTATTGGCTGTTCTTATTACCAAACTGGGAAAGAGACTCAAGCGCACATCCTTGAGCTAAAAGGATGGGAATGGTTTAGCCTGGAGAGGAGCAGATTTAAGGGGGACATCAAAACTTCCAAAATTGTAAGGACTCAGATTTTGGGCTGAGTATACGGAAACTCTTCCCAGTCATTGGCTCGGGTGAGAGTGACCTCTCCGTCAGCAGAGGTGTCTAAGCCAAGTTTGGTGGGCTCCAGGAGCATTATGAAGCGTTCCTATGTCATGCAGACTCTTAAGCTAAGAAATCCGTAAGGGTACTCCCACCTTGGAATTCTATGCCATTTTAGTTCACTGCCTTTTTTTTTCTTACCTCAGTGGGAGTCCACCCTGTGGCAGTGGGAGAGAGTGATGACCGGGTGAAAGTCACTGCCCTCAGGAGGTTTCCACTCTAGTGCTGGAGATAGGCTCTTCTATATTTTCTAACCTTCAAGTCTTCCCCACAGCCAGGGCCTGAGCTCTTTTCTCTCTTGAAAATTGCATATGTGGCTACATTTGAGCTGCATGCCTTGGCTTTCAGCCAGCCACGGCCAAGAATGGGGAAGGAGGAAGAAGAACAAGAAGTCAGGACCGTGGGCTGACCCAGTTCCTCCTGCCAACCTTGAGGGTCACTGCCCTTCCTTATTTCCTTCTTCCAAATTTCTAAGTTTGTCCATTTGGGGTTTTAAACCCAGAAAGAACCTGCAGGTAATGAGCAATCCCCAAAGCTCACCGGCGTTAATCCAACAAGTTTATTTTGTCAGTTCAAAAAATTAAAATATGACTCTTCAACCAATTACAATGAAGACGTGACAGAAGCTTATTTCACTCACTAATAAGGGAACCAGTGAGATGATTAAGCAGGTACTTAGAGCATTTGAGTATCTGTAGGCATTTTCTAAAAAAACGTATGTTAGAATAAGATTGCTAGATTAGATACCAAAGTGGTTAATGTCCTACAGGGAAATAAAGTCATAGCCTTTAGTATGATCCTTCCTACCCAGGCAGAACTCTAGAAGTTTGCATTAAACTGTAGTATCTGGGTACTCAGCAAAAGATTAATAGCAAAGTCAAGCACAGGTACATTCTCCTGGAAAATTATATTCTCTTGAGTGGGCCTGTTGGACAATGCCCAGTGTAACATTGAAAGGATAGACCACCTCCCCTCCCTTTTGCCTTATTTCCAGGGTTTAGCTATTTTTCTTACTCTTTTCACAAAGTCAGGTAAAGGTGGAGTGACTCTCCAGGACATCAGGGACTCAGGTGCCCTCGCGGATTCACAGTCTGACCATGTGGCCGTTCCCGTATTATTTCCCAGGGCGGCTGTAACAAAGGACCTCACACTGGGTGGCTCAAACAGCAGAAATTTCTAGTCTCACGGTTCTGGAGGCTGGAAGTCCAAGACAAGGTGCCGGCAGAGCCGTGCTCGCTCTGAGGCTCCAGGGAAGGACCTGTTCCAGCCTCTCTCCTGGCTTCTGTTAGTTCCCGGGCTCGGGGCAGCATGACTCCAACTCCACACGGCGTTCTCCTGGTGTGCGTGTCTGTGTCCAAATTCCCCCTTCTCGTAAGGACGCCCGTGATTTTGGATTGGGGGCCCACCCTACTCCAGTGCGACCCCATCCTAGCTGAACTAATTATCTCTGCAACATCCCTGTATCCCAATAAGGCCACGTTCTGAGTGCTCAGGGTCAGGACTTCAATATGTGAATTTTTGAGGTGCACAGTTCAACCCGCAACACCCGCAAAGGGGAAGAGTGTGACTGGAAATCTGACTTTCATGCCTTGGTCAAAAAGTGCCTCCTCTCACTTCCTCTCACATTTCTTCAGCCAGAGCTAGCCGCATGGCCCGGCCTAACCTCAGAGAATGTGGGATGGGGTTTTCTGCGTGCCCAGGAAGCCTTGTCTCTGCCACACGACCCTAGATATTTTCCAAACCAATTCCACCTCTGAAAAATAAGAAAATAAAATGGCATCTGAGGACGTGAATTGACTCGCCGGAGGGCGCACGGCAAGTGACTGGCAGACAGGACTAGGAAGGGTACCTGTATTTTGACGTCCAGTTTCTTCTCTAGTTTCACTCATTCATTCATTCATCAAACATATGCTAGCTTGTCTTTCAGGAAGTCCTCATATTTTGGAAAGTTTCATTTTCCCTGAAGAACAAATTTAGTCTAGTGATAGGAATGGTTTTGTAGAGCAACTTAGAGTGTGGCCCACCAGGGCCCAAAGATGTTAGGGACCCAAAGACACCTGGGGCTAGAGAGGGGACCTGGGCTCACGTCTGTGTTTAAACATCATGAGAGATTCTGCTTAAATTTTGGTCGAAAAGTTCGCTCTGATACAGTTGTGGTGTTGCCTGGTCTCAGAGCAGGCCCTGTGTAGGAGAAAGCACAGTGGAACTAATGAAATTAGTGAGGGGACGCTGCTGGGAAGCACGCTAATTGTTAATGAGTCAATGTAACCATTTTATTTAAATTAGCAAATTCCAAGCAATCCTCAAAATAACTGAGAATATTAGCCCTAATTAGGGTAAACGCCTGGAAAATTTCTTCTGATGCGAAAAATACAAGAGCGTCTCTCCACGGACTGTATCTATTCAACCAGTCACTCATTCATTCGTTCATTTAAGAAACACGCATAGAGTATTATTTTATGCCAAGAATTGCGAGAAGCAAAGGCAGTTTGCTCTTTTCTCTGACCTGGAGGAGTCCTGTCTGGAGGGAAAGGCTGGGCTTAGATAATTTAGATAATTACAGTTCATAGGGTGCAGCCTACGGCCCCAAACCAGCTTCTCATTATCCTCTCCTGTTCCTTCTGCCTACATCTTCTAGACTGTGAAAGACACAGGAAAGAATGTGCTTTTCCTATAGGAAAGTAAATCCTTGGCTATAGAAGAAAGAAGATGAAAGGGACTTTAATTCCTTCTAAAGTTTTGAAATACTGAAGCTGCCACATTTAAGCTTCAGGAAGCGCTTTTGGACTCAAGGCATAAAGATGAGAATTGAGTTGAAAGAAATATTCTACTTTAACCTGGAGGTGAATTCCATGTTAGATAAGATCATGTGTTCAATAAAAGTAAGAAAAGTATGGAATTGTAGATGAACTTTGGTTCATCTTTGGTGCATTTGCTTTTTGGAATTTTTGGAATTGTTCTTCATTTTTTGAGGTTCTCACTTGGCTATACGCCTATTTGAGAGTATATTTAAGTGTATGGCTACGTGGATTCAGGAGAGACTATCTTATTTTGCTAGATGCAGCTATTTATATAGAATCATAAGAAGATAAATACCAAATTTCGTAGCTATGGGATGAAGCACGTCTCCATACCTCCACCTAGACTGATACGTACACGCAGACACCTGAAGAGAGAGACAGAAGGAGAGAGAGGGAAATGAATTAAAAATCTTGCTTCCTTCTCTGTCTGCTAATCCTCGAGAAACTGCTATTCCCACATGGGGTCATAGTGAAAACGCTGCCACCCGCTTGGCCATGCTCCCAGGGTCAATGTGCAGAACAAAAGCGGCCTCTCACGGATTGTGCCTGGACCCCCAGGTCTTTCAAGCAACATCTCAGAGGTGATTGAAAAAGGTTTACTTGGCAAGCCAAGGATTTAAATAGCTAGCCACTCCTCTGTGACTCTTGGGAGATTTCTCTACTTCTCTTTGTTTTTTATCTATAAATAAATCAGCATGCCAGGCACTGAGTGGCTGGGAGGTTTGAAAACCTTCCCTGAGTTTTTTCTTGGCTCTAATGTGATAAACTTGTGCCCTGAGTGACTCCTTGTGTGTGGCTGTGTTGCCCGGGCACCAGCTGCTGAATGTTCGTGCAGGGGCCTGACTGGGTTCCGGTCTGTGGGCAGCCTGTCCCAGTCCCAAAAACTTGCCTGGTCACCTCCAGCTCTGCATTATGTGGGCACTAATCCAATAGGGTTATTTGGGACTCTTTATTTATTGACCTCTGAGCTGTAGCCTCGCACAATTCCAGGGCCCATCGTTCCCGTGGTGATGCAGTGGGCTGGCCCTGAGATCGCCTGGCTCTCTGCACACCCTCTGGACAGCCATCCCTCAGCGCCTCCCTGTGGCCCATCCACCTTCACAGTGCAGGCTGGTTGTTTGAGGGGGTAGTTTTCGTTCCAGAGGACCCAGGGCAGTGAGTCATGCACTCACAAGCTTGGGATCAGGCCAGGCAGGGACCTAGACCCAGTTCTGCCCTTACCACATGGGTGACTAAGGCAAGTGACTTTCTCTTTCTTACACTCAGTTATGTTATAATCTGTGAAATGGGAGAGTAATGTGCTATTATTATTGCGAGGGCTTTGATGGCCTGTATGTGACAATACTGAGTCCAGTGCCTAGAACATGATGGTAGGTGTTACTATGTCACACCCAAGGGCAGCCTCTCCAAGGGTGAAGAAGGGAGATATTCAAGGCTGGGATAAGTGACAACCTGCAGTCACCCCCTTCTGGACCCCCAGGCTGGATTGGCTCCCTCATCCTTGCCCCCTTTGAGGCATCCATGGAGAGCAGGTGCCTAATGTATCCTGCCTGTGTCCCAGGGCCCAGGAACGCATCCCCTCTGTGTCTGCTCTTCAGTAAGTGATGAGGGAATGAATTGTTTTAGTGATCCAGCACACAGCCTGCGTCCTTTCTTACAGCCCCACCGAAAGGACATGAACCCACCTGTGCTGGGCCCCTGCTGGGGCTACTTGGGCATGAGTCCTGGCTCTGCCACTTATTATCTGTGCCACCTGGGACAGGATCCTTAATTTCTCTTTACTTCAAATGTCTATACCTTAAAAAAAAGCCTACTTCACAGTAACTGCTACTCAACTGTAGACTATTCTATTATTATTTTTATTTACTAATATACATTATATTTGTACAATATATGTGTGTATCTATATATAATATAGATATATAGATAATTGCTATATGTCAGTCCCCCTAGACACCTTCCATATGTCAATTCATTTCGTCTTAGAACCACATTGCCACCTATTCCCACTTTAAAGATGTTGGTTCAAAGATGCAACGGTGTACCCAAGTCCCCACCTTTCATGGGTGGTGGATGCAGGCCCATATGCTTAGAACACAATGGTAGGTGTAATGATGTCCTGTCCAGGAGCATCCTCTCCCAAGGTGAAGAGGGGCTCGAGGCTGGGAAGAGCAGGCTGACCACCAGTGCTGCTTTCTCTCCCAGTACTGCCTCCCCTAGGCTCTCGCTGCTTCCACACGGCACAGCCCAGGTGACCATCACAGGGCTCCCTCTCCCTCCCAGATACCCATGGACCCACCTGAGGTTGTCTGCCTGGAGCTGGTCCCACTCTGGGTAAGCTGAGCACCCAGAGGGTTTCCCACCCTGCCTCCAGAAAGCCCCCATATCCATTTCTCTTCTGGTAGTTGCACATGGAGGCCAAAGGCTAGCCACCAGCCCCGGCTGCCTCTGCTCCACGTGGGGTGCAGGCGCATACGGAGGGAGCGGCTGCGCTAGGCACACAGATGGGGCCACAGTGGTGGCCTCCTTTTTCACCAGTGAAACTCTGGTGAACTTTGGGCTGCTTCCACAGCTTCCGTGCTAAAAAAAAAAAAAAAAACCAGAGCCGCTTGATTTGTCATTTATTCTGCGTGATATGTTCCTCACTTCATGTCCAAACTCCGCAATTAGGTAAACAGCGCGTTGGTGTGACTTCCATTAAGCCCGACAGGCTGGGGCCAAGCCGTCATCAGCAGCACCTCGGTGGGCCAACGCACAGGAGAAGGGTTCCCGCTCGCTGCCCAGAGCCGAGCCGGGCTCCCGCCCTCGACCCGCCGTCTTGTGGAGAGCCTTGCTTCTCAGGCCTCTCTGGCCTTGGGGACAGGGCATTGAAACAGTGTCAGAGGAGCTGAATGTAGACCCGACGTGGCTCTGTGCTCTCTGACAAGTCACTTCACCTTCCAAGCCTCAACTTCCTGATCAGTAAGATGGGGGCGGATGCTGAGATTTAAATGAAGCGACAAACCCGCGTGTGCCTAGCACCAAGCCTGGCATGGAAATGGGCTCAGTCATGTTGGTTTCCTGTTCTAATTAGGGCAGTCTCTCAACACGTTTTGAGAGCTTACTAGTCTGCCTAAAGATAATAATATTAACCACAGCTGACATTTATTGTCTACGGTTCCTAGGCATCTTTCTACACGTTTTATGTGCATAATCTCAGCTGATACTCGACAGCCCTGGGTGGTAGGGGAAAACTGATCCTCCAGGCAGTTACGTGACTTGCTTGGGGTCACACAGTAGTGCTTGGCTGGAGCCATGACTCAGGACCGCCTCCCTCGTTTCATTAGATATGTGGCCTCTGCTCTCAGGAAGTTCTCTGGACAGAGACAGGACAATAAGCCACCACTGTGTGGTGTGATGAAGGTGTGGCACCTAAGAGATGTTCTGAGCGCTCTTGCTGGAGGAATAAAGGCTGCGGTCAGAGTACGGGGGGGAGGAGCTGACTGAGCCAAGCACCAGGCCTGCTCTTCTTCTTAGCATCTAGAGGGAAACTGAGTCTCATTTGCAGGGTTCTTCCTGAGAGGTCTTACGACAGGCTCCTAAGACTGGGTTGAAGGAGACCAATCAGTGACACTGCCCTCCCCAGCCACCCTGGGCTGGGACACAGGACTCAGGCCGGTCAGCTCGCTCTTGACCCACGAGGGCTCTCTGCATGTGCCTGTTGTCCTTGGGGTTCCCCCTTTGCCCCCGAGGAACTGGGGCAACCATCTGCCCATTGGAGGACGTCGAGTCTCAGCATTCCAGGGCCAAAGGGTCAGGTCCAAAGACCCCCTTCTCCCCACTTGTTACCCTTCAGGTCTCAGCCCAAGGCCACTTCCTCAGGGCAGTCTTTCCTCACCACCCTCTCTAAGCTGCTTTCACTTGTTTTTCTGGGATCTCTGCACCTGTCTGATTCTATCACAGCTCTTGTATTACATGTATAAATGTAATTATAATCACAGTTGGCAGTTACACGTGAATTGTCTACTTGTCGATGGTCTCTCTCCAGCACTAGATCATGAGCTCTTGAAGGCAGCAGTTGCTTTGTTCTTCAGCATATCCTTGTGCCCAGCACACGGCCTGGCTCAGAGCAGACGCTCGGGGCACCTCTGGCTAGTAAATGGATCTGTTCATACAGTTGGTGGATTTCTGAGTAAAAGAAGGTAGTCTTCCTAACAAAGACCTCCTAGCAGGTTGCGCAGACACACGCTGGCTTCGCCACTTACCAGCTTAACCTGAAGCCTGATTCTTCATCTGTAAAATGGAGTTCAAACCACGCATCTGATAGAGGTTTTGTGAGGATTCAATGGAGAATAGATAGAGTGCTCAGCACTAGGCCTGGCGCACAGTGAGTCCTCAATGAATATCTCATAATGCTGTGATTTTTATCAGTAGTCGATGTTAGTCGTAGTCAAGATAAGACCCGGCAGGATCGGTATCTCTTCTTTTAGACCCATTATCTTTTCACGGAGACCTGGGGATGGGAGCTTGAGAGATGTGCCCTCCCCCGCTGGGATGGAAGCCAGATCCTGGTTATTTTTCTTGATGGGGGCCAGTTGCTGTGGGCACAGGTTGGGCAGGAGTTGGAGACACCTCCTTCCATCAAGGCCTCCCTGTCGCCCAGGTTTGCTAGCACACAGAAGCTGGCCTGCTTTTCCATTTGACTCAACCCCCAGGTAAGAGAGTCTCCCCAGACCCCATGGGCTCTCCTATTGGCAGAGCCTCATTGACTGACGCTCCTCCTGGAGCTTTCTGTAACTCACGCCCCCTCTCAAGATGGTCTTGAGAACTGCAGCCAGGAGAGCCCAGGATAAGAGCAGCAAGCCAGGCACAGAGTGTCAGCTACAGGCCTTGTCTATCACAGGAGAGAGACCGCTCTGAACCACACAGGTACAGTGCCCCCCAGCCCACCCCCAAAGGCTGTTCCGCCTTCATCCATTTGGAGCAGGAAGTGGGGAGTTTTCCCCATAGTTAATGGGAGTGCTCTGCTGCTTTTTGCACAAAGTGCAGGCCCTCAAGAAGTGGGCTGCAGGGGCCGGCCCGGTGGTGCAGCAAAGTGCACACATTCCACTTCAGCGGCCTGGTGTTTGCCGGTTTGGATCCCAGGTGCGGACATGGCACCCCTTAGCAAGCCATGCTGTGGTAGACATCCCACATATAAAGTAGAGGAAGATGGGCATGGATGTTAGCTCAGGGCCAGTCTTCCTCAGCAAAAAGAGGAGGATTGGCAGCAGATGTTAGCTCAGGGCCAATCTTCTCCAAAAAAAAAAAAGAAGTGGGCTGCAGCATTTGCTGCTCCTTGCTCCTGTTTCTTAGTAGGGTGTCACTGGCATTTGGGGTGGGGTAGTTCTTCATTGTGTGGGACTGTACTACTCAATGCCTGATGTTTAACATCCCTGGACCCTGACCAGTAGCAGTGTCGTTGTGGGACCAGAACGTCCCCGTGCGTTCCCCAAAGGTGCCCTGTGCATCCCCAAAGGTGCCCTGGACTAGGTGGCACCACGCCTAACAGAGAATGTGGCAAAGAAGGAGCATAAGAAACAGGCCCTAGGATTTGGGAATGGCTGGTGGCATTGAGTGGGGACGTGTGAATGGTGTTTCTATCAGGGTAGCTTAAGGATATGCTTGCCTGTTTCAAGAAAATTCCTAAGTAGATGTGTTCTGAATATATCATGGACATAAATGGATTCTTGTATTTGATTTTCCCAACTAACTCCATTGTCTCCACACTGCCTTTGTCCCAGCTGCTTTTTCTGAAATCTTTTCATTGCTGCATGTTAGTCCCACCAGTGTAGAGCTGTAGTGGAGTCCTTGAGGTTAGCGCTGTGTTAATATACTGGGAATTTCAGCAGAGCTGGGCCCTCTAAATCAATCACCAGAACAGGTTTATTTTTTCTCTTGCTCAAAAATACACTATTAAATGCAGGAACACGTGTGGGAGTGGAGGTTGACTTGGGTGAAGGACACGCTAAAAGGAAAATCTTATAACATTTTTTCTGCAGGCGATAAGACTTGCTGGTCTTAATTCTTGTAGAACTGGGCTACAGAACATATTTACATCTCTGCAGTGTCTTTACCTCCTCAGAATGTCCTGGGCTGCTCAGAAGTCACTCAATCATATCTGCCTGGGGTGTTACAGGTGCTTAACAAACGTGTGTTGAATGAAGGAATGATTAAATTCATGGAAAATTAAAGGCTTTTAAGTTATGATCACAAAATAGACTGAGCCAGGATTCACCGTCTCAATCCCTTTGGGGGTTTCTAGGGTGGCAAGATTCGCCCTGGCCCCTCCCCCTGGGAAATGAGGGCAGTTGATGCCATGGGCTCCCCAACGATGCATGGGGCGGTCATGGAATGTCTTGGAGGACGTGGCAGTGAGAGAGCCCTTCCAGGGAAACGGCAAGCGTCGACTCCTCTTCCCCAGAATTTGCTACGAAGGGATGGAGAGAAAGGGGCTGGCTACTAGAAGGGGTGTGGGGTGGAGAGAAGGTGTGTGTTCTGATTTGCTTTTTAAGCAAAGCAATAAGGGAGTGTGTGTTGAGGCCGAGGGAAAGAAGTCAGTCGAGAAAGAGGTCTGCTATAGAGGTGAGAATGAAGCAAGATTCTGGGTGTGGGGACAGGGCAAGGACAGCAGAGGGTAGGATGTAAGCCAGTGGGGTTGGCCTCGTCTCTAGGAGAGGAACTTCTGCCTCGGAGGCCCAAGGGCGGGATGGAGGGTGGGGCAAGAGGAACAGGTTTGCAGACTGTTTTGCAAGTGATGCCTGGGGGATCTGGTTATGTTCGACGGTAGAGAAGATTTAGAAACCCTGATGAGGAGATGTGGCTCAAAGGCTAAGCAGGCCCCAAAGGAGGAATACCAGGTGGTGTGGAGGGGCCCTATTGGGGCTGAAGACCATGAGTTTGTGGAGGGTCTAACTTGCCCAGTTGCGTGATATTTCTTGGGCGGTGCCCAGCATCCTGGGAACAGGTGTGCGGAGGGCGACTGAGGCTGCAGAGGTAGGGTTTGCGGGGTGTAGAAGAAGAATTACAAACTTGAAGGTGCTGGAAGGGGGTGATTGAAGGAATTTGGGTGCAGCCTTTCTAGGGATGTGGAGAGGCCAGGAGGGAGCTGAAAGAATGGGAGGAAAGTAAAAAAGATTATTATTCTGAACGTCTCAATCAGGTTGACGAGCAGGCTTTCGGAAAGTAAGAGAGGGAGTAATCAAGATGAACAGGTGGTCAGGCGAAAGTAGGGTAGGAGGATAAGATTTCAGGGGTGCAGCAGCTCTGGGCACCGACAGCTAGGGCCTGGGTGTGGGTGGCTCAAGCGCAGTACAAGTGGCCCTCCCTGGAGTTGAGGCCACTGTGCACATTGAGTCTTTCGTTGACTGAGACCCTAAAATGTGCCCAGTGGGACGTAGAGGAAGCTGGGAGCCTCATGACAAAGACCTTGATGGACGTGGCCGACTGCCTGGGAAGCACGTAGTGAGAAGAGCAGAGCGGGGAGAGCGTGGTGGTGTCTGTCTGGTGCTGAAGGAGGAGATGGTTTTATACGAGGATGGAGGAGCTGAGATATAGAAGGGGCGCTGGGGGAGAGGAGAGTGTCATCTCCCTCTCGTGTCCCTGATGGGAGAATCAGCAGGTCCGAAGCACCCCAGGGTGGCAGTATCCTCCAGGAGAGCCACGTTAGGTAGGGACAGGCAGAGGCCCTTTTGGTTGGAAAGGTCTGTCCTTGAAAGATACTGGGAGTTTGATAGGTGTTTTCAGAAGATTCAAGAGAAGGCGTAGGAGGGAGGGCAGACAAGGGAAGACGAGTGGGAGAAAGAAGCATAGAGCATGTGGGGTGGAGAGAGGCTGAGCGAGCCCCAGAGAGACCACAACAATTAAATCTTACATAGTTACACACTTCTTGAATTGTCTTCACTGAAAATCACACATTTTCATGAAAATAGATAGCTTGTCACAAAATATATGATATTTGAGAATGGTATCTTCCAGAAAATCTGTGCTGTGTGGTTTCCTCCTTGCCCTCACTTAGGTGGTGAGTTTCTCCCTGGCAGGCCAGGAAGGTGAGGAGAGGGATGTGTGGAGAGGGAACCAAGGCAGGGCTTCTGCCAGGGAGCCTTAACAGTGAGCTTGCACTGGAGTCTCCCCTTAGGAATATCCTGTGGCCACGGAAAACCCACAAGCAGGCCCCTTGGGAACTGGGAGAAAGGCATGGCAGAATCAGATTGGGGGAACCTCTTCTCCTTGTACTACAGCCTCTGCAGTCACCAGCGGTCCCCCGATTTTGTGCTCAGGACAAAGCACACACTCCCAAAGGTCTCTCTGTCCTCATGGCAGCTGAACTCTCTCTCCATCATGTCACGGTGCAGTCAGTCCACAATAGGCCAGGCTTCGTGGAGCCTCCGCTCTGCCAGGGGAAGGGATCAGAGCCCCACCTGTGAAGGAGAAAAGAATGCTGGGTCCTGGTGACCTTGAGAGGTCAGGGAAGGCTTCCTGGAGGAGGAGCTGCACCTGGACCTTAAAGGCAGCATCAACGTGTGGAGCAAAAGCAGAGCAGGAAGAGCGCTCAGGAATGGAGGCGCAGGTGGAATGGGGTAGAATGGAACCTTCCTTTCTTTCTTGAGAAGAAGCAGGATATTGTAGTGGTTGAGAGCTGGGCTGTGGGGCCAGGTGACCTGAGTTCAGCTCCCAGCTCTGCCACCTGCTCTCCATTCATTTACCTCTATCCAATTCTGTTTTCTCACCTAAAAATGGAGATGATAATACCCCACTTATCCAGGGTTATTTTGAGGGTAAAATAAGTGTATTTATAAAGCACTTGGCCTCTCTGACATATAGTAAGAGCTCATTAAATGGGAAATAGTATCGTTATTATAATTTATGTTCTCCAATCAGGAAGGAAAACAGGAACAGCGACTTGCTGAGCGCCTGCACTCTGTGCCATAAACTTCACGAGCGCTCCTGTGAGCTGAGCTGCCTATATTGGCACACTTTAGCTGCAGAGCAAACTACTCGAAATTTAGTGACTTAAGACACATCTGTTTATTTAGCTCTAGATTCTGAGGGTCAACAATTTGGCTGGGCTGCGCTGGCCCTTTCTGCTGCTGGGCCCCCTGGGGTGTCTGTGGCCAGCTGCTGGTCAGCTAGTCGCCTCAGCTTCTGGAGGTTGGCTGACTGTCAACTGGAGTGAGGGGACTTCTGGGCCATGTGTGTTTCATCATCTGAGAGGCCAGCCCAGGCTTCTTCCCCTGGTGGCGGCCGGGGTCCTAAGAGCAGCGACAAGGGGTCAGCACACCTGCGTGAGTGCTTTTCAGGTCGGCTTGCGGCGTGCTTGCCATAGAAACTCTGTCATTGGCCAGAGTAAGTCACTTGGCCAAGCCCAGACTGGAAGGGCTGAGAAATAGACTCCATCTTTGAAAGGAGGAGCTACAGTCACATGGCAAAGTGGTTTGCATGCAAGGATGGGGAAAATCTGTGGCCATTTTTATAATCAATCACAACATCTTATCATGTTCACTTTGCCTTATTTCATTCATTCACCCCTTCATTTGTTCACTCATTCATCCAGAAATATCTGTTGAGCAGCTATCTTATGACATGGCAAGAAAAGGAATCCCCAGAAAGAATGGCCTCACTCTCCTAACGCTTTCTCTGTCGTAGTGCAGTCCATCTGGCATTGCTATTAGCGGATTGCTGTAACATCCGCTGAAGATGTGAGCTGGACCTTTTTTTCCCATTAAAGCAGGTTATATTCTTCCTAGGGAAAAGGGAGATGAAGATGGAGGTGGTGTTGGAGCAGGCAAAATAGGGAGATATATATTTGCAAATTAAAACCAGGCACTAACATTTCATCTGCACGAGGTCCATTTTTCTGGGCTAACATCTCCCTGCTGGATCTTACCTGCAGGGTTTATTACAATGCTCTTTGCTCCATCTTTCAGATCACAGATGTTGCCGGTGAGTCCAGATCCCCATTGACCATATGTTAAAATCTCTGTTACACACACACACACACACACACCCGCCCCGACACACACCCCTTCTCCCTGGGAACATTCTAAACTATTCTTAATTCAGTGCAGGGTAACAGTTGTGGTGTTCCAGCAAGAAACTGAGCCCCTGCATTGCTCATGGGGCCAGGTAAGGGTTAGGCCTGGCGCAGAATGTGTCTTGGGGGCAAATATTGAGAAGCTTATCCTGGAGAGAGAGTCCTGTTCCACCTGAGCTGTCAATCCACAGGGCTACATGGAGGGTATTGTCCAAGGTACTGGTCCAAACCTGGACGGAGAGAAGCTAGAGGAGTCTTAGAATAAGGGGTTTGAAGCAGGCACCAGGAGGGAGCCTGGATGGATCGCTGAGCTGGAGTTCAGTGTCCCTGCCATAGTTTATTGACACATTCATTTAATCAACTCATATGTTTTGAGTATATGTTACATTTTGAGGAGTAGGTTGGATAATAGAGAAAGACAAGGGTGGTCCCTGCCCTTGGGGAACCTGGAATCTGATGGGGAGAGACGAGTGTCACAAGAGCATCACTAATGTCTAACACTAGCCAGCACTGAGTCCATCTAATCCCCAAGAACGCTATGCTGTAGGTACCATTACTATCCCCTGCTTTTACAGAGGAGTAAATTGAGAGCATGAATGGCCAGGTAAATCATCTATAGCCACACAGCTAGTGATCAAGGAGACTTGAATTCGGCAGTTTGGATCCAGAGTCAATCTTTCTTGAGTCAACCTCTCTCCTCACCCCCGACTCGATCAAGTCCCCTTGGTATATATTTCCCAAGTCTCTTGTGCTTTTCCTTAAAAGCGTGGGTCACATTTTGTGATTCTATTTTTGGGTGATTTTTTGGTGAGGAGCAAAGCAAGGCAGTTGTGTCAGTCAGCTCAGGCTCCTTTATGCTCCAGTAACAGGTGAGCTCAAAATCCAAGTGGCTTACAATAACAAGCATTCCAGATCACGCCGCACGTCCAGGTCTTTTCTGACCTCGGCTGCCTTTGGCAGCGCCTTGTCAAAAGCAGCTGATAGTAACAAAGACGTGCGCTTCACCTAAAGCACAAGTCATGTGCCATGTCGTCCATCTACCAAGTTATTGGTAACCGTTTCACCAAATGTTTCACCCCTGCATAAAAGAGGTCACCATCTTCCCAGCCTCCAGGGATGGCTCCTCACCACCCACTTTCTGGCCCCAAAGTCAACGTCCCATATTTTAAGGTTTGGAGCCCCCCTCATCTAGTACCCATTTTCTTTATCTTTTAGCTTGAGCTGATGATCCCCAAATTGCAGTGGCTTACAACAAGAAATGCTCATTTCTTGCTCACGCTACAAGGTTATCCTGGCTCAGCTTCAGCTCTGCATCACTTCACCTTTTTCTGGGGCCAAAGGAACAGCTCTCGTCTGGGACACTGCCAGTCCTGTGACAGAGAGAAAGATGAGACGCGGTAGATCACGTGACTGCTCTTAAAGCTTCTGCTTAGGAATGACATACGTCTCTTCTGCCCACGTTCCATTGGTTAAAGACACACGGCCAAGCCTGACACTAAAGATGCAGGGATGTGTACTAGCTCAGTCAGGAGCAGGACGCAGAGGGGCCTCACAGGACGGGCAGTGAATCAATCTGTTAGAGTAGTTAAGGAGCACGCGTCGACTATCAAGCATTGACTGATGCCGAGTTGGCAGACCATCATGCTTTTGTAAAGAGGAACGCCAGGACGCATTTTCCTCCGTGCACACAATATGCTCCATCTTAGCTGTTGTCAGTGAGTAGACACAGGCTGCCGGCAGACAGGCAGACACAGCTATGAAGGGCTTCGAGCAAGACCTTCCAAAACAGGGGCCCAGACGGGACCAACAGTCAGATGGCAGGTGTTTGGGATTTCTTGACGATGGAGAACTTAGTAATGAACTGTGTTAGTTCATTTGAGGGAAGGGGGTTATTATCAACAACAACTAAAACAAATCTGGGTAGCTTAAGCTGAAAACAAAAGGTGGGTGCTATTAGAGAAACCTGGGGTGGTTCATTTTATAGACACAAAGAGACAGTTGACTGGTTCAAGGCAGGAATGGGGGCAGCGCCAGCAGCCTTGCAATAAAAGTCCACAGATCTTCTCTAGAGAATTTCCCTAAAGGTGTCAGCTACAGGGCTGTCTCGCCTCTGTGTCTCTCCATTTCATGTGTTTTTTTTGTTTTGTTTTGTTTTTGAGGAAGATTAGCCCTGAGCTAAGATCTGCTGCCAATCCTCCTCTTTTTGCTGAGGAAGACTGGCCCTGAGCTAACATCCATGCCCATCTTCCTCTATTTTATACGTAGGACGCCTACCACAGCATGGCTTGCCAACAGGTGCCATGTCCGCACCCAGGATCGAACTGGCGAACCCCAGGCCGCCGAAGCAGAACATGCGCACTTAACCGCTGTGCCACCGGGCCTGCCCCTCTCCATTTCATGTTTTAAATTCCTGGGAGGAGAGAGCCTTCTTGCCCCTTAACAGCCCAACTCGCACCAATGGGGAGGTGGAGTCACGGAATACAGACTCTGTGGGGTCAGCTCCTGGCCAGAGCCATTTTCAGAGGAGATGGGTCACTTAGACGCTGGAGGCCAAGTACAATCCCCCTTGTCCTGCCCCTTCACGGCTGCCTGCCCCGGTCCCTGGCTCTGCACCCCTCATCTTGTTCTGACAGCAGCGCACATGCTGAGCACATCCTTCACCCCGCGACAAGCCCACTTCTTCAGCTGCTGGGGCCTGACCACAACCCTGGCCATCGCTGTTGAGGGGGCCTCCTCTGTGACCTCTCCCTCCGTGGCGTATTCCTGCCTGTGGCCTTCGTTTGCGGCTCCAATCTGTGTCAGGGCTCTGCTGGAGAGAGCTACCCAGGCAGGCCCCTGAGCCGGGCAGCCAGGCTGGTCTGGGGCGCAGGCCGAGCGCAAGAGGCATGAGGGAGGGGCGGCAGGGGCCGCACGTGGATGAGGGGCTCCAGCCGGGCAGTTGTCTATCTCCCTAGAGATAGACACAGGAGGCTGCAGAAGATGAGGGGCTCAGCCAGCGGGCCCAGTGGGGGACACCTGTCCCTTGTCCTATCCTACAGCATACTGATCTCATCTCCCCGTAACTCTTGCTTCCTCTGCAGTTCTCTGCTTCTGCACCCACATGATCGATAATGTCCAGATACTCAGCCCACCCGGGGCCTTACCAGGGCTGTGTGAACCTCCAGGCTCACCAGCTCTCCACCCCCTGAAGAAAACACAGTGGCGTGCAAATGAGTGAGATATTTCCTTATCTTGAAAAAAAAAAAAAAAAAAAAAGACATTCACAAACTTCAGTACTTTACTATTAAAACAAGTGACTTGCTTTCTTGTAATGAATGAATTAACCTTATACACACATGACATTTACATTCACCCTGTGGCTGAGGACTACTGGGCTATATCACTTGATGATCCTTCTGCCTCATCCTCTTTGGTGTTCTGGAACTGTCTTCTGTATGTTCTGTATTAGTCAAGACTCTTGATTGCAAGTGACAGAAACCCAACTCAAGCCAACTTAAATGCAAAAGAAGTTTGTAATTGACAAGTTCATGTTTGGCTCTGGCTTCAGGAAGGGCTGGATCCAGGGGCTTGAATGAAGCTTGCCTAACTCCTCTCTCACTCTCTTGACTCTGGTTCCCTTCATGTGTAACCGTAGTCTCTCCTATAGTTAAGTGGGAAGGGGCTTCTCTGATTTACCTGAGGAAGGAAGCAGCAGGGAGCTCTGAGCTTAGAGCTTTCCAGCTTGATCCCACAAACAGAAAATCCCAGGGGGACTTTCATTGGCCCAGACTGGGTCACGTGCCCACCCTAGGACCAATCCCTAGGCCAAGGCAATGGGGTTCTCAGCCTGTGAAACATTCCTACCCTTAGGGCCGGGGTCAGGCAAGATGCTGTTACAAGAAGGCAAATAAAACTCCCCATACTTCACAAACCCTGCAGCTCACTTGTCTGGTTTGTCTCTGGTCTCTCACGGTAATTCTCTCCTGCTCAAGCCTGGGTTTCCACACAGGAAGCCCAGGGTGACCCCTTTAACCTGGCCCTCTCATGGGCTCACAGGGAAACCCTGGGCCCTGGGGACACCAGGAACTCAGAATGACACAGGAAGAACAGACAAAGCAAGCTGGGGGCTTAGGGTTCCTGCTCGGGCCGGCTGGGCTGCAAACAAGCACATAGGTGGTGGTAGAGAAATGACTGACACCTGTGCTGTGGGCACAGGGCTAGAAGGAAACAGGAAAACACACAGACAGCTGTGAATCTGTCAGACTCTCGGAGCCCTGTGAGCGTGCCGAGAGGCTGCTCCCCGCTGGCAGGTCAGGTGCACAGTGGAGGCGGGAATCAGGCCCAGCCTAACCTTTTCCATTCAGTCTTAGTTCTGAGACGGCGCCTTTTCTTCCTGCTGCCCTGCAGGCCCCAATAATTCTTCCAGACGGGCTTGCAGAAGCGGCCTGAGTCACCTCCAGGCCAAGCTTGCTTTCCAGGCCCCTTGAATGTCTAACGCAAGAGACTCTGAGAACCCCTGGGACGTGCTAACAAGTGGAGGGGCACCCTAATCTGACACCACAGCTCCCACTGCCAGCAGAGTGCGGTCCAAGGCCCTCAGCGCCAGGCTGCTTTCCTAGCCTTGGCTCCCGCCCCCCATCGTCTGCTCTAAGCCCGGCCCTGAGCCTCTCCTGTTCACCCTTCAGCCTGGCTGTCCCCTCGCCAGGTGGAGGCTCCTCGAGGGAGGGCACAACTTGCTCCTGTCTGCTCCCCAGGGCCCGGCTCAGGCCTGGCGCCCTGGTGGGCATGAAGGAGCATTTGCAGAATTAAACTGGATCCACTACTGACTGTGGGCAGAGCACGAGTTACAAACCTCGCCCCACAGACTGCAGGGTTCGTGTCCTTAGCTTGCCTGTGCCCCCTCCACCAGGGAAACGGGCTCACAAGGGGACCTGTGATCTAGGGACCTTGCTTTCCACTTCTATGCTCCTTCACAGTGACAGCCAACAGAATGTTTATAAATGCTCCCCACTCCCTGCATGTCCCCAGTTCTGTGGGTAGTGAATGTAAGATCATTCTGGAAATGACCCCTCTTCATTCCTGATTTAGCATCAGTGCCCTGTAGCCTCAGCACGGGAACTAACCTCTGTGTCAAGGGGTTAATGACCAGTAACCAAAACCTTAAATCTGCCTGCCCTGTCTGCAGAGCAGCCAGCAGCTCATTCTTGGTAAAGAAGACAAAGAGCCCACTTCCAGCACAGCCACCACTCTAAATTGAAATTTAACAGAGCGAGGCTCTGCTCCTTGCCCCCGTCATGCCCACACCCTGCCTGTGTTTCTGTGAATCCTTTCCCGCAGGTCCTCTGGGCAGTCAGCCTCGGGACGGGGCCCTTGAGATGATGGGGTCACGGCAGGGCAGCCGGACGAGCAGTCCCCTGCCTCGTGGGTCTTTTCCTGCCTTCCTACGGAGACTGCCATGCCTGCCCGCCCTGTTCCTGCCCTGCAGTCCCTGTGGCCAGACAGGGGCTATCAATACTTCAACCCTCACCGCTGCATCTCACAGGACAGGAGGCTGAGGCTCAGAGTGGCTTCCCAGCTGGGAAGTGAGGAGTGGAGGTGCCGAGTGGAGACCCGGGTCCACCGGACTTGGAAGCCCATGTTCCCTCTACCCCAGCCAGGCCACTGCCTCCTGGACCAGTGGCTCTCAAACGGCCACATGCGTCCACATTCCTGGACTCTACTCTCTGATTCAGTAGGTCTCGGGTTGGGTTCAAAAATGTGCGTTTCTACCATGTTCCCAGATGATGCTGGGACCACACTTTGAGAACCGTTGTTCTAAACAGTGGTGCTTCCTACATCTTGGCCAACCGCATCAGAGCCTTAGAAACAATGTCCCAGCAGACAGGGGTCTGGCTTGCCCCCCATGATGAGACGGAGGCTCCAAATCCAGGCAGTTGTAGGTGCTGTCCTGCATTTCTTCCCTGGGTGCCCAAATTCTCCTTAACACAGCTAGTTTTCAACCTTGGCTGCACGTTGGAATCACTTGGAATAAATCCCTGTGCCTAGCGTGCCCCTCCCCCCCACCCCCTAAGACTGTGATTTATGGTTTTTAAAGCTCCGCAGGGGATTCTACTGTGCAGCCAAGGTAGAGAGTGCTGCCTCCACTTGATTGCATTTAAGAGCACGTCCTTTTGATTCCTCCATCCTCCCGCTTTTCATTTGCTCACAGGTCCTTCTGTTCCATTGCACACCGCCTCCTCCAGGAAGCCCACCCTGTTGGAGTGGTCCAGCCCACAGGTGGGCCCTCCCTTCAAGGGTCTTTACCAACCCCCCCATTTTGACCCTTTGTAATCACCCCATTATGCGTGATTTTTGTCCCCTAGACTGTGTTACTGCCCGGGTGTGTCGCTGGGCTCCCACAGAGAGCTGGGCTCTTAATTCTTTGTTGGGCTGCAACAATCCTCCAGGGTACAGATGCCCTCCAAGTGTCCAAAGAAATGACCACAGGGATGCTGGTTGCCCCTGGGTCACTCTGCCCTTGAAAGCACCCTGCAAATAGAGTTGTTTTCTCCCCATGGTAGGTTCCTGAACCCCTTGTAAAGAGTGTCCCACTGTGCCTCCCCCGCTCCAAGCCTCCACCTCTCTCCCGGCGGCGGAAGGTTTACCAGCACCACCACTGCCACTCCAGGCCAGAGCCTCAGCGAGGGTCTCTCAATGTCCCTAAGACACCTCATCCTTCAAGGGCACCCACTCAGGCTGGCAGTGCTGCCAAGGAAACCTCTCTTAATAGAGGAAATAAAGCTGCTCAGAATCCACAGGCCCATTGTTGGAAGAGATCTGGTACCTCTGTTGTGCCTT
This sequence comes from Equus quagga, assembly GCF_021613505.1. NCBI lineage: Eukaryota > Metazoa > Chordata > Mammalia > Perissodactyla > Equidae > Equus > Equus quagga. The sequence continues at coordinate 18,051,344 of NC_060280.1, forward strand.
GAAAACGTGTTGTCAGTAATTAACCAGCCCCATTTGGCTCCACATCCCTGTCCTGCCTGTGAGGCCGTCCTCCTCTCCCGGTGCCCATCCCACGATTCTTTCCTCTCAGCCTCTGCTCAGCGTGGGGACGACTCCAGAATTTCCTTAGAGGCTAAGGTGTCATGATGTAGGTATCGAAGTCCAGATAGAAGACGGATGGAATGAGTGAAACCTGTGGAACTTGGCCATGTTAAAGGATGCAGCGAGTGGGGGCTGCTGGAGGTGGGAGACAGGAGGCTGAAGCTACCCGTCCAATGTTTACAAATTCTGGTTGGGGGGTTAAGCTAATGAAGATTTACGAAGCCTTAACGTCCTGCTTTTGGACAAATGCCTCCTGTTTTAGAGCAGTGCTTTTCAAATCTTTTTTGTAAATTCTTTGTAACCTTTTGTTTGAACGAAATGTTATACAAAAGCCAAATATAACAAGAAGAAAATCTGCCCTGGATGGGCTGGGAGGGGGCCCTAGAGCCCCCCACCAGGGCCCGGCCCCCAGACCTGCCTCCACTCCCAGGCCCCTGAGACCCCTCCTTGGAGCCCCCAGGGCTCCATGCGAGAATCTGGGAGTGGCCCAGGTGGTTCGGTTGCTGGTTCCGAGGGACAGTTCAGGATGGCCCTCCGGAGCCGCGCTCCTGTGCCCGAGCCAGGGTTGGGACTGGCGGATGGTGTTGCCCAGGCTGAGGGGAGACCATCGGGGCTGCTCCACACACTTGGGGAGTGGGAGGAAGGCAGTGACCCCGAGAACCCAGCCTTCCCTGGAAAGTCCCCCAGGCAGGAGGGAGAGAGCAGCCGTCAGCCTGCGCAGCCTGGCAGGATGTTTTAAACCCTCAGCCTCAGTTTCCGATCCTGAAAATGAAGGTGAGTGCAGGTGTGGAGAGTACCTAGCAGAGGGCCTGTGTACAGGTGTACAAAAATATGTCTGTTTTCCTCTCCCCGTTCCCTTCCTGAGCCCGTTCCACCCCCAGCAGCAGCTTCTGCAGTGAGGGATCCTGTGGAGGCCATACCTCAGTCTCTGAGAGACGCGGGTCCCACCTCCATGCCTGCCAGGAAGAGAAGGGATGCTGCGGGCACCTTGGCGGGGGTCCACCGGTGTCCTGCACGGTGGAGGCTCTTGCTTGTCCAGGATATGAAGCCACAGAGCAAGAGGACCCTCCAGCCTTGGGGGTCTTTGTCTGGCTTTGGCTCTGTGGTACCCAGGGCAGGAATGTGTGGGGTAGGGGGCTGTGGGCTCCCCGGCTGGCTGTCCAGCTTGGCCGTTAGTCATGACTCCTGCCCCCGGCCTGAGGGAGAGGAAAATGCCCTGGTGTGAGATCCGCAATATGAATGTGTCTGCTCTGTCCCCCTGCCGGTGATTTCTCCCTTTCCCTTGCAAGCATCAGAATGAAGTACCGGGATAGGGTTTGCAGCCCTGCTGAGCCATCCGGGGCTGAGTGGAGGATGAGCTGAATGAATCATTTGCAGCTGAGGAGGAGCTAAGTGGTCCGGGATGTTGTTTCTGTGCCCTGGAGGTTTGTAAAACATCCACAGACAGGATAACAGCCCGCCCGCCGCCTCCGACGGAGTTACGGGAGAGACACAGCTGTCTTAGCACCTCCTACCATCTTGTGTTATGTGCCTTTTAGTAAAGGCCCCTCCAGCCCCCTGCTGCTCCCTTACTCCAGGCCCCACTCAGGGCTCAAATGGACCACGGCGGAAGCTTCCCGAGCCAGCATCCCGGCTTCTCCGCTTCCAGCCTAGCTGCTAAAGCTGGAGTGACCTGAAGGAGATTAGGTGTGTGAGGTGAGAGGTCATAGGGGCAGCTCTAGTGACAAACGGCCTCAGTTTAAATCTCAGCTACTGTTCCGCTGTGCAACTCTGGACAAGTTACTCCATTTCTCTGTGCCTCAATTTCCTCATCTACAAGATGGGGTAATAGCATCACCTTCCTCATAGCGTTGTTATTAGGATTCGGTGGGATAAAGGGTGCAAGTAAGAGCGACAAACACTTCAGCCTTTATCATTAGCCATCTACGGCAGAGCTTCTCAATAGTGGCACTGTTGACATTTGGGATGGGCCTTTGCTGTGGGGCCTGTCCTGCTCATCGTAGGATGTTGACAGCATCCCTGACCCCCACCCACTAGATGCCAGGAGCAGCCTGCCCCCTCCCCCATGACAACCAAAAATGTCTTCAGACATTGCCAAACATCCCCTGGGTGGCAAAACTGCCCGCCGTTGAGAACCACAGTTCTAAGTTGTTTCTTGCTTAAACCTTCCAGGTTCCATTGCTCAGAAAGCTCAGCTGTGCTTGCTGGGCCTGTAGGCACTCAAAGTGGGGCATCTTGTACAAAACCGTTTCCTCTCTTCTGTTCAGGCCATTTATTGATTTAATCCACCAAGGGCTGGGCCTTTGAGGTGTCCAAATGACGCTGTGAGAGAATTCTCTCTGCTGAGTCTCTCTGTGATGTGCCAGCTCCACGGTTACACCACTCAGGATGCGCTTTCTTGTTTGCGTTTTAAATAACAAACAACTGTCTGTCCCTATTATGACTTCCCAGCCTCTGGAGCAATAAGCAGCTCTGGTGACAGCTGTCCCAGATAGGAAGTGCACAAGTGGCTCTCAGAGCATCTCCCCCAGGCATTTCAGAGCAGCTAAGTGGATAAAACTGATTTCAGCTGTTACCTGGGCAGCCACTTGTGTCTGTGGAGCCCACCCTGGAGATGAGAGCCAGGCCCTGATGACAGCCATAGACAGGCCCTGGCTGTCCTTGTCTCTCAGCCCACACTCCTGAGCCTCTGGAAATCTGGGTCCTGGCATGGAAGGGGACTGAGAGCTGACTCTGTGCTGAGGAGGGAGCATGGTGCCTTTGACCCAAAGGCATAAATAAGTGCGCCCCTTTTGGAGAGAGGCCCAGGTGCCAGATTAAGGCCCTACACTGTGCACATTCAGGGAAGGCTTTCCGGAGGTGGTGAGTTTTCATTTATATTTTCCAAGTAGCAAGAGTCAGGGTAGGTGAGTAGAGGAAGCAGGGACAGCTCTCCTCTTAGTGTGACTGGGACCTTGATTCCTGATATGGTAGTTTCCCCAACTTGGCTGTTGGATCTTCCAGGACAGGGACCATGCTTTCTCATCTCTGTATCCTCAGAATTCAACTTACAGATTGTTGGTTGTTGCCTGGATGGATGGATGGATGGATGAGATGCCTAACTGCATCTATTTAATTTCCTAAATCCTACCAGTCATCAGATCCTCCTTCAGTTCCAATAAACTGGAAGCCACAGCAGGTCATCAGCTTTCCTTGGTGGTGAACTGGAAACCCAGGCCACATAATGGGTGGTCTCAGGATTATGATGAGAAGCCCACTTCTTACCCAATTCAGGGGTTGAATAGGCTCCTTTTTCCTCTGTGTTCTGGTCACATTTCCGCACTGATGCTGGGCAGTCTACATTTGGTCTCTGCTCAGCCCCTTGGTCACCATGATCTGTCACCTCTGTTATGGGAAGATCAGTCACCTTAGTAGTTTTGCTGTCTATTTCCTTGGATTCACCAAGCCTGCTAACTTGTAAGGTTATCTTAGAGAGCAGATCTCGCTGTAATGAGTGTCTTCCGTTTGTCCTTCCAGATCCGCCCTCCATCCTTTCCTTCCACCCTGTGAGGCTGACTCTATGGAATGTTGCAATGGGCTCCATGTTCTCTGGCTTCCACTTGGGTTCCACCAGTGAGCCGACCCAGCAGAAGAACCTGGTGGCGAGGGGAGGGTGGAGCTGGGATATTCACCCCCAGTCACCACTACCACCAAACCTCCCTTCTCAAAAGTCAGCTCTGTCTACAAAACTTTTCTCTTACAGGTTCTGGTAACTGTTCTCTCCTCTCATCCCTTTGGGCCTGGGAGTGGTAACAGCTCTGTGTTACCATCCCAGGGAACTATACTATCCCTGTGGCTCCCTTTCACCCTACCCACACCACTGAGAATTATACCTTTGTTGTATCCTTCTCGGATTCTTGTCTGTTGAGTGTGCCATCTGTTTCCTGTTGGGACCTCAACTGACTCGTTGGCCTGAGGCTCTTGCTATGTCTGAAGTGACCCTGCCTGCCTCTCCACGCCTCCCTGGACTTCTGAGGGTAGGAAGAACATGCCCCCAAAGGACCATCCCTTACTTACCCTCCTTGCCTGCACATTCTTCTCATCCCACCATCCCTTTTACGCCCCGCACCCATGTTTAAAAAGTCCTTGTCAACCACCCTCTTTACTAAGACAAGAAATACTTCATTTTATCATTTGGAGTTAATCAAAACTATTTACCAGTGAGAATTTTTGAATAGATCAAAATAACAAGAGGGCCCACCCTGAATTCTAACCTAAAGCAAAGAAAGGCAATATCTCAACTTGCCCATGGGGCCTAATCAGAGGTGGGGGTGTTAATGTCTTTAGTGATATGAGGAAAGGAGCTCAGAGAACCCAACTGCCCACTCAGAGCCCTTGCTGGGAACCACTGCTTGAGGCTGGGGAAGTGACTGAAGGGTCATGTGGCTTTCCTCTAGACCAGGGCCAGCAAATGTCAGCCCATGGGACAGCCCCCATTTTTGTAAATAAAGTGTTTTTGGAACACAGCCATTCATTTGTGTACTGTCCATGGCTGTGTTCATGCTACGATGGCAGAGTCGAGTAATAGAGACTGCACGGCCCTCTGTGCAGACAAGAGTTACCACAGCAGACCTGATGGCTCTCCTTTGAAAGCCCTGCTCACAAGGTGGGCCCTTAACTGGGACCTTGGGTTTCAGGAGAGTTGCCACCATTCCCACAACTGATAAGAGGGGCTCACTGGGCCGACTGTACAAACAATATGATTTACACTAAATACCTGCCTTCCTTCTGGAAGTCCCAAATTTGGTACCTACCAGGGAGAGGCTGTCTATGTGACCAACCCCCAGTAAAAACCCCTGGCATTGAGTCTAACAGGCTTCACCGGTAGACACCCCTTCACACGTGCCGTCTCCACTGCTTGCTGGGGGATCCCGTGCATCCTGCGCACCATGGGGAGAGGACACTTGGAAGCTATGCTTGGTTCCCCCAGACTTTGTGCCCTGTGCCTTGTCCCTCTGCTGATTTGATTTGCATCCTTTTGCTGTAATAAATCAGAGCCTTGAGTCCAACTGTATGCTGAGTCCTGTGAGTCCTAGCGAATCATCGAACCTGGGGGTGGCCTTGGGGACCTCCCAACACACCCGCAAAACCAAAAATATTTGCCATCTGGCCTGTTAAGAAAGTTTGCCACGCCCTGCTCTTCACAGTCTTAGTATGCATGAAAGTTACCTGTTGCATACGTCCCATCCCGCAAGACCCTGAACTCCTCTAAGGCCTGGCCCAGGTCTTCGGCTCTTTAGCTACCAGCCAAGCACAGTATCTTGTGCAAAATATTCACAGAGGGAAGAAGTTGGCAAGCCGGTAAGTAGTGGATTCAAGAAGTGTTTTTTAAACTGTGGATGGTGAAATCAATTTAAAAGGTTGTGACAATATTTTTCAATGAAAGAATACAATAGAGAATAGTTCATTGCATACAGTAGGGCTGTTTTATTTCTTCAAAATTTTGTTTCAGTTCTACGTGTGGACCAGATACTATACTGCATCATAATGCAGAAGGGTTTCTTCCTGTCCGTTAAAACAGAAAAGAATCCGAAGGCGACTGGACTGTGATCTCTCTGCCTGCTGCCCGGGGAGCAGCCCCACCTACCCTCCCGTCTCTCTGGTCATTAGCATTTAACCTCGTTCTCCCCCCGCCCTCAGAACGTGTACTACACCAGCAGTGGGCAGATCCACGTGGGTGTCCTGAGTCCCACTGTCGATGATGATGACAACCGGTGCCTGGTGGACGTCAACAGTCGGCCGCGGCTCATCGAGTGCAGTTACGCCAAAGCCAAGAGAATGAAGCTTCACTGGCAGTTCTCTCAGGTACCAGCCCCAGAGCCCTCTGGAAGAGCAACAGCGTAGAAAAACGGGGAGAGGGGCCGCAGGGGCCAGGGAGGGCATGGGGGCAGAGGGGGACTCTGTGGCCATAGGGAGGCTGTGACTCCAGGCCAGTTCTCAGGATTTACTGAGCAACTACTACATGCTGGGGGTTTTGCATATGTTAGCTCATTGACTCTTGATGTTGGCTCTGAGGGAGGTTATTATTATTATTGTCATTGTTGTTTTATCATTTTATTTAATTTTTACATATAAGGAAACAGGCTCAGAGAGGAAAGTCACCCGCCCAAAGTCACACAGTAAGGGGCAGGGCCAGGATTTAAACTCGGGTCTCTCTCACTTTAAACCCTCACATTTCTTCTACACAAGCCCCTTCTCATGAGATGAAGTGCCCGGTCTCCCAGATACAGACAGTGCTGGGTTTTCTCTGATCTCTGGCCTCTGACCCCCTCTGCCTTCCTCCCAGTATGGGGTCATCTAGGGCATGAGGTTTCCTCGCAGGACAGTGACTTGGGGCCATTTTGTGAAGGGCAGTCTGCACACCCGTGGCCGTGGAACATTCCTGTACTGTCTCCATCAATTCTGGGGCCCCTGTTTATCTTCCTGCTCTTCATTGACCCAGTTATAAAATGATGCCCAAGGATCAAGACACCCAGCTGGAGGGGCCTGCAGTGACCCAGCTTTGAAGAGAGCCTGGGCCTCGGCCCAGAGGCCTCCCAGCCCCGAGGAATCCACTAGGTTAGGATGAGTTTCTGCCCACGGATAGGGACGCGCACCCCCCCAGGTGGTGCAGGGAGAGTGTTCATAAGGGCAGGTGAGGGAGCCCATGCGGTTCCAGGGCATCAGGGCTGCTCGGGGCTGCACGTGGAGCATGCTTCCAGGGAAGTCAAGAAGGGACTGTCTATACTCACAGGACTGAGAGTCAGAGAGCCTACTCAAGGCTTCTAGCAAGCTGCCCCTTCCCTGGGGAGGAGGCTGATGGGCATAGGAGGGAGGTGTGCGGTTGGCCACACTGTGACTCCAGTCCCGTGTCCAGTGACTCTCCCTTGAGGTGGGGGTGGGGAAGGGGAGCTCCCGGCTACGTCAAGTTCACTGGGTACAGGGCACCTTCGACCTGTGGTCTGGGTATGTGGAACCAGAGGACTGAGAGAGACCCTTAGTCAGGTCCTAAATGGGTGGTGAAGGTTAGTACTGAGCAGCAAGCTCAAAACACGGTCATAGATTTAGGGTCTAGCTGGAGAACAGGCGCAAGAGCCCAGGCTGGGGCTTTGTGACCCCAGGAAAGCAGATGTTGGGGAGCAGCACGGGGAGCCAATGGGAGCCCTTCTGAGGGCGGGCAGGGGGTGCATGTGGCAGCTCTGAGTCCTGGCTGGGCCTGCAAAATGTGCGGGTTCAATGGAAAGGAATGGAGCACGAGAACTGTGCCTCCTGCCCCTGCCCCTTCCTGTCCATATGACCTCTGACCTGTGCTGTACACTGTAAAGTCCTGTCCCAGTGAGAGAGTAGCTAACTTGTTCATGCTGGGTGTGCTCTGGGCCGGGCTTTCTCATCACCTGGACTGACTAGCACACTTAACCCTCACACAGCTGGATGTGATGGGTGCCATTAGCCCGACATCATAGGGGAGGAAACAGAGGCACAAAGATGTTAGATATCACGCCCAGGGTGCTCGTGTTGTTTAGTATTGTTCCTGAAGGACTTCAGATTCTCTTTGTTACTTCTAATCGCGGAAGTCTGTTGGAGGTGGCCCCCTGGAAGGAGGTCAGGGTCAGGGCTGAGGGGCCTGTCCTCCTCCCACCTCCCTCTCTCCTGGTGAAGCACCGGATGCCCAGCTGTGGTCTGCTTTGACCCCACACTGTGCTCAGCACAAGCCTTGTCACTTTTTTCTGCCAGGTTTCTGGCCCCAGAGCGACACCGGACAGAGCTCCATTTCCCCTCTGCCCTCCATTAGACTGAGAGGCAGGGGGTGGCCTGGAGGCGTGTGGTCGGGGGCAGGGCCGGGTGTGTACTTGGTGGTGAAGGGGTTGTTTTTTCCCAGCTCAGGATAGATGCAAAATGGGCCTGCAAGCTGGAGGCAACAGAGAGAAAGTGACATATCGGGCCCCGTGGAGTCAGGGCTGACTTCGCTGGGGTGGTCTGGAGATCATCCATCAGGAGGGTCTGTATGGGGCCTCACATGGGGCTGCTCTCTGCTATCTGCAGCCAGGCCTGCTGGGTCCCCAGGTTCCGCTTGCTCCAGTGGATTGAGAAAGAAACGGGGCAGGAAGATGGTGGGGGTGGATTGGGGCAGGGCTGGTAGCTTTTCAGAAGACTTAGTACTTCACTTGGACTTTGAAGAAGATGTAGGAGCTTGCTCTGTATAGAAGTAGTGAAGGGTATTTCAGGGAGAGGGAACAGCATATGCAAAAGCTCCAGGCATCAAACTCAAGCCACATTCAGGGAGCTGCAGGAACAGGTGCGGCTGGATCCTGGTGGGCACAGCGGGGAGCAGCCGGCCATGAGCCTGGAGGGCCGCTGGACCAAGTCAAGGGGGCCACAGGGCCTGGACCTGGTCCATGAGGGTGAAAATGTGCAACAGGGCGCTGATGTGTTTAGGCCTGGGCTTTGGAAAACCCCCTGTGGCAGGAATTGTGGGGCTGAATGGGAAGGGGAGATTCTAGAAGAGGGAAAGAGGCAGGAGGAAGAGTTAGCAAGAGGCTGAAATGCAGTTTGGAAGTTTAGCCATTCCCTCCCCTGTCTGCTCCACATGACCCTGGGGTCCTCATGGCCCTGCCAGCCACCAACCTCTCCTCTCAGGGCAGGTCTGAGGCTGACCCGAGGAGCCCAGCTGTTCATGCTGTGGGTCAGACGTGTTGACAGGTGTGGCTGCGCATGCTCTAATGGATGAGCAGGCTGCGTCCACTCCCTGGGAGGAGGAGGAGGGAAGGGGACCCTGGGCTGGGCTGGAAGAGCCCCTGGAGTTCACAGCCCAGCAGGGTGCCTGACCTCTGGGGACTCTGTGTCACCTGGATCTGAGTGTTCCTGAACTGAAGTAAGCTCCCTGGTCCCTTCTGGGGCCTTGCTCCTCTGAGGAGCTCCAGAATCACCAGGGAATCAGAGCTCCCTCTGTCTGAGGAACCTCGGCCTCTCTGTCCAGTATCACACAGTTCAGTGTTAATAAGCTTAGCAACTCCATCTCAAAGATGACAAAATGAGGTTAAGTCACAGGACCTGAAAGCCATGGAGCTGGAGTTCAATCAGGCTGGCTGAATCCGAACCCGGACCGCTATGACATCCCAGCCCTCCCCACAGGCACATCCGCCTCCTTTCCAGCCCTCCAGACAGGCAGCTTTCCCCCAGGGGCCCCGAGCTCTCAGGCTGCGGTGACAGCTCCATCCCCTGTGCAGAGCTAGAAGTCTTGGTGCCCCTGGCTGGCTGGTCCTCATCTCATCTCTCCATCCCTGATTGAGGCAGAGACAGGAACATTCCCCTAGAATGGGTGTCCTCGAGCCAAAGATACCCCAAAATCCAGCTCCTTCATTTCCTCATCTCAGCGCATGGCCTTGAACAGGCAGCCCCACACCATTCCTGCTTCAAGGGACACAGGAACTGACAAAGCAGGCCATGTTGGCACGCGGAGCCCCGGGGCCCTGGTGGTTTCCAGCTACTACACATGTATCGAATTAAAATTCCCAGAGTGCTTCGGCTATCACATCTTTGATTCTTCTGCTAAGGGGAACTGCTGGAAATAATATTTTTAAATCCCTCATTTGCAAACCCAGGACAGCCACTCTCACTTGCTATCTAAGAATTAACATACATGAAATTTTTGCTTCATGCAAAATGATCAATATTAATCAAGCGACCTGGAACCTGTCCCCGAGGCCTCAGTGGTCAGGAGCTACTGTTGACGAGGCCAGAGGAAGCTGGCAGCCTCTTAAATGATTAAAGTCATGTGCTCTGGCTAATTTTCTTGCAACAGGTTGTAATCTTTACAAATTACATGGGGATCCTACTGGCTAGAATGTTCTGGTGCAGGAGTTGGGCTGAAAGAATCTTTTACTGGTGCATTTCAGATCTCCTTTCTGGTTTCACATTCTGCATTATTTACTCTCCTGAGGGCCACTCCACAGACACTCAGGCTGAATTAATTTCAAAATAATCCAGTGTGCTTCTCCCAGGTTCTCCTACAAAGAAGATAAGCATTTGCATATCTTAGTGTTCCATCTCATACCCTGATTTTCTGTTTAACAAACAAAATGCCTTCCTCTAACCCTCGTGAGCTCTTATGAATTTCCAACGCTCCAGGATGAATCAGGACAGCAGCAGATACTGACACTGAGAAACCGCGTTTGATGAAAACATCTCTTGGCAATGCTGATGTACAGGGCTCTGATGAGCAATTTTCCGATGATGAATATTCTTTCCGTCAGTCATTCATCAAACATTTATTGAGCTGAGGGGTTGGGCAGGAGTGGTGCAGGTATGAATCAGACATGGCCTCTGCCCTGGAGGAGCTCATGGGCATCAAAGCATACAGCAAAACTAGATGATGAGAGCAGAAACGAGGCGGGTACAATGTTCTGGGAGCCCGGGGTGATGGGCTCTGTCTGCTGGACTTGGGGATGGCTTCACATTCCAGGCTTGTTGGATCTGGATCTTGAAAGTTTCAGGACAGTTCCCAGGCTCCAAAAGGAAGAACATCCCATGGAGAGGCTGAGCCTGGGCAAAGGCAGGAAAAAGAGCAGGCTTGGGGCTAGAAATCCAGAGTCGGTGTGTGGGGGATTTAGAATTTTCAGTGGGACCTGAGAGAGACCAGACATCAGAGTCAGTTTGGGTGGACAGTGGTGGTCATTGAAAGCCATGCCGCCATGCCAAGCAGTTTGGAATTCACTTTAGAAGCAAAGGGAGGAACGAGGCAAGGTTCTTAAGTAGTGGATTGCCGTGATGGGGGCTGGGTCCCCCTGGCAGCAGAGTACGGGGTGGATTGGAAGGAAAGAGGCTGGAGACAGGGAATCAAGTGAGGGGGCTGTTCCATTGTCCCCGAGAGAGAAGAGGCAGACTTGGCAGCCAGGGGGAGCGTGGGGCCAGGCAGCTGTTGGGGAGGACTTTGAGAGACATCTCAGCAGTCTGTTGGAAGTCGTGATGGATTAAAAGGAGGTAGTTGTGAGGGGATTGTTAAGCCAGGACCACCCCAGGCTCTGGGTTGGAAGAACAGTCAGTAGGCAGCCAGAGTTGTCCCTCTCGAGCAATACGTCTGTCTCCAAACAGCCAATGTTTCCAACATCAATACTTGAAACTGTATTCACACTGGAAGTGGTAGTTGTTGCCTTTGATGATTTTTCTAGCTTGTGGCTCCTCCAGCTTTAAAGAATTTCCTAAACTGACTACCTACTGGGATTATAAATTCACATGCATGAAGTATAGGATTTTCAATCTTCTAAGAGCACCCAGCATACTGAGATTTGGGGGGTTCTGGGATTTGGTAATACAGTGTTACTGAAAGAGGCATTTAGTCAGTGACCCCTGGAACAATGGAAGGAGAGGGAGAAAGCAGATTTCACGTCACTACAGAGGAGAACTTGGTGGCAGGACACCTGTCAAGCAAAGCAGTGGACTGCCTCTCGGTGGCAAGGAGACACCCACCGTCCCCCAGCCACCATTACTATGAGTGGCTAAGCAAATGCTGGAAATTTTGATAGCAAATGCTATCAAAGGATTCTTGCCATAGCAAGGCTCTTATGATGTGCATCCACTAAGGTGCAACTTCCTTAAAGTCTGTCTATCTACTTGAATGCACGGTTGAAGGAATGGGAGCTGTTGGACCAGAAAGACCTCAGGAGAACTGGAGCTCTGCCTTCCAATATCCAAGGGCTGCCCTGTGCAAGAGCGAGCAGGCTTGTCCTGTGTGGTTCTGAGGGAGGACCTGTGCAGGGAGAATCAAGGACCATTTAGAGAGCGGCTCTCTCATAGTTAGAGTTATCCAGACACAAGGTTGGCCGTTCAGGGAAGAGGTGGGCTGAGGGCACCGCTCAGCAGGACATCAAGGCTCTATAGCTCTAAGTGGAGTTGGACTGGATGGTTTTAAGGGCTTGCCAGCCCTGAAGTTCTGTAATTTTAAGCTGAAGTTAGACAGCAAACTCTGAGAAGGGCTTTTTCCACCTAGAAGTCCCACTGGACCTGCCTTAATAGAAAAACACCATGAATTTGAAAATGAGCTGAACCCCTATATGAGGATCATCTTCATCCCACTTTATGGAATTTATATCCATTATTTCACTCCATGCCCCTCTCTTCCATCAACCAATAGACCAGAGGGCAGGACTGTGTCTTACCCTTTCAGTTCCTCTGGCTCCTAATGCAAAGCCTGAGACAGAGGAGACCCCCAGCGTGCTGTTAATCAAATGAGGGAGTCCTTTATTAAAAATTTACAAATCTTGGGGGCTGGCCCCATGGCATAAGGGTTAAGTTTGGCATGCTCTGCTTCAGTGGCCTGGGTTTGTGGGTTTGGATCCTAGGCACAGACCTATACTGTTCATCAGCCATGCTGTGGCAGCAACCCACATATAAAGTGGAGGAAGATTGGCATAGATGTTAGCTCTGGCCTAATCTTCCTCAGCAAAAAAGAAATAAATAAAAATTCACAAATCTTAGTTAAAGGCCTCCTCTGTGCCACGTCTTGAGCTGGGTTTGCATGAGACTGCAAGATGAACAAAACCCTGCCATCGATGACTCCTTGCGTGCATGCCGTGCATGCTGAAAAAAAAAATGAATAGTATGACAGTATTTCAAGGACATTTCAGCATAATAGTCAAAGGGCCCTGCTTAGTTGGGAAGTTCCCAGATCCTACAAAGAACACTTTTAGCTGGTGGTGAGTCCGAACTGCAATGCACAGACATGCGTTAAGTGGGCACCCAAAGTTCCAGGATGAACACATACTTCTTGGTGTCACTTCAGCTTTGGGGAGGCAGGTGGGAGCGTTTTCTACTAAACAAGTGCGCATATTGTATGGAGTGGAGTGCAAATCTGTATGGATATGTTTTAGAACAGGAGGCTCTGATGAAATGTCAGGGTATTCAGACTGTATTTCACGCTGCCTCCAGATGCTAGGGTGTGCATCACTCCTGCTGGCTATTGGGATTCTCTGGTGGAGACACTGGCGAGGCCCATCTGGGAGTCCGAGGGCACCCAGAACGGTGTTCCCGCTGGTGGGCCGTCCCCACGCCTCGGCTCCTGGGCCCGCCCCCTTCTCAGCAGCATTCATGCATTTTCCAATGGGGAACTTCGAAGATCACACCAGAGATGTCTATTAATGCCAGGAGAGAGGCGATTTTCGAGATTATGAGGAGACTGCCCAGAAGAGAGCTGAGCGCAGAGCCAAGTCTGCCTGTCTTGGCTCTGATTTGTGGGGTCTGATTTGATCATTTGATGCAAGATGAGCAACCCACTCCAAAAAGAACCTACTGCAGAGCACATTTCCCAGGGAGCACCGCTAATTCTGCCAGAGAATTTCCCAGCACGCAGGCAGGAGGAGTCCTTGACTTGCTCCTGCTGCCATCTGCAAGTGCTGTCAGGAAGTCCAACTTCAGGAACCTTTTGTACTGAGAAGAAAAGACTATAATCGGGTATTTCCTCGTGGCTCTGGAATAAAACAGCTTTTTATTTCCACGTCACATGAAGGCACAAGTGTAGAATTGTCCAGTTTTGAAGGACTGACAAAGCTTTGTTGGGGCCCCGAGTGTTGTCTTAGTTATTCGTGGTTTATGGCAGTCCGTGCCTCCCTCTCCCCCTGCTCATCCCGCAGAGATCAGGAGCCAGGACCAGGTGAGAGGGCTCAGCCCCCATCACTCCGACCTGGGTGAGATTTCAAAGTTTATTTATCAAACGTTTATATGGTCCTTACTATGTGCCAGGTCGTATTGTAACTGCTTGACAAATATTCATCCCCACGACAATGCCATTAGGTACTTTAATTATCCCCATTCTACAGATGAGGAAACTGAGGCACAGAGAGGTTAAGTAATTTGTTCAAAGTCAAATCTGGGAATTCTGTCAAATATGGGGTCCATGCTTTAAACCACCACACCGTGGTGCCTTTGGCTTGCCTCTAGAAAACCAGGGGATGGCTGCAATGGGAGTTTGGGGCTCAGATCTCCCGGCCGGGCCAGTGGCAGGTGGGTGTGAACTGGCTGGACGCCTGCCTCCTCAGCAAATCCTCCAGCCGTCCTGCTGTCTCCATCACCCCTTCACCTTCCCTTTGCACTTGACGCTGCTGTCACCCCGTCTTCAGTCCAGCGGCCCTTCACGGCAAGTCCCAGCCCACTCTCACACAGATGCAGGTGAGACTCCTTTAAGAAACACAAGCACCTGAGTACTTGTTGAGTGAATATTCATAATCCAGCAAGACCACGTTCCTCTACAAAAAGACTCAATCTCAGGGTTTCTTTAATTAGTACGAACATCCCACCCATGCTTGAAAGTATTTGATTACTGATTGTTAACTACCTAACCTGGAAACTCCAAGCCCCCTGTCCTTAAAGCCCAGGACCCACTGGGCCACTTCCTGGGGAAAGAAAATGAGAAAGGACAGTGGGACAGGAGCTCCGAAATGAGCGGTGACGTCTTCAGAATACCGGGTTCCGTCCACGCACAGCCTCCCCGTGAGCACCTTGACTGCAGGCATGAGGCCAGCCTGGGCTCAGCCCAGATGGTCAGATGCTCCTCCCAGGGAGGTGAGCGCAAGTGACCAGTGGCCCAACCCTGTCCTGAGGGAGGGTGATGGCTTCTTTGTTTGTGATCCCCAAAGGGTGGTCCCTGGACCGCCACACCTGCAGCAGCAGCACCTGGAACTTAAAAGGGCACATTTTCAGGCCCCAGCAGAGACCTGCTGGGTCAGAAAGTGGAGCGCAGTGCTCTCTAGCTTAACAAGCCCTCAGGGACTCCAGCTAGCCCTTACCCAACCCACCTCTCCAGGAGGAACTCAGTTACTTAGTCTGGTTCCACTCCCAGCTGCCACAGACACACACTTGGGTAAACTGAGGCAGAGAAGAAGTGCATGGCTGTGTAATCCAAGGCACCTCCTCAGTGCCTCGGCCCAGGAAGCTCATGGACCCCAGCTCCATGGGCCAGTGTGTACATAGTCAGTGGTCCAGGTGGAGACAAAACCAGAGTGCCCCACCGTGCTCTTGCACCTTTTGCAAATTGGAAGACTGAAGCCCAGAGAGGCTCAGCCACTTACCCAGGGTCACACAGCCAGGGAGGGCCAGAGGCAAGGTTGGGAGCAAAGTCCTATGTTCTTTGCTTCCCTCACACCCTCACACGCTCTTTGCAGTCACTACTTAGGCCCCAAAGGAAAGGAACTCAGCTGGGGGCTGGGCACCCAGCTCTAGAAATTATTAGCCTTCTTAATTCTATACATTCAGCTTTCAGGTTTTTTTTTTTTTTAACGCTGTTTCCATATTTAATTTGACTTCCATTCCAATTAAGCTGTCTGTGTGCTGCAGCGTCTCTCCTGCCAGGTTTAATTGCCCTTATTTAAATTCTTTAATTAAAAGTATTGTGTGTTTCCAGATCCTGTAGTTGTAAGTATTACACAGATAATTTAGATGACTGGACCAGTAAACCAGGCGACTGCACCTTCCCAGAGGCCTCAGCTGCAGCCCCCGGAGCCCTGCACCTGGCCAGAGGTGGTGACAGGTCCCGGCTTCCCTCCTTCCTCCAATGCTCTACGCTCGGCACAGCCGGCAGAGTGACTGGTTACCATGTCAGTGCGGCCCTGCGACGGCTGGCCCTGGCTGTGTCACCAGATTAAGGGCCAAAGTCCCCACATGGCCTGCCCCTCCCTCACCTCTGGGGCTTCGTGCCCTCCCCCACCCCATGCCTGCCTCGTCCCACGGCTTCGCTCTGGGCACGGGGCTCTCCCCCCATCTCCCGGCTCCTCCTCTGCTTGTGTCTTTGCTCAGACCACTCCTGCTCGTGGAGGCCCGCCCTGACCACCTCTTCCCGTGGGGCAGCCCTCTCCCCCTGCCTGTCTTAATCCATTCAGGCTGCGGTGACAAGACCATAGACTGGGCAGCTTACACAGCAGACGTTATCGCTCACAGTCCTGGAGGCTGGCAGGCCAAGATGAAGGTGCCCGCAGATTGGGTATCCGTGTCTGGTGAGAGCCCGCTGCCTGGTTGGCAGACGGCCGCCTTCTCCCTGTGTCCTCACGTGGCAGAGAGGGAGATCATCTCCCTGGGGTCTCCTCACATAAGGGCACTAGTCCCATTCATGAGGCCCCACCCTCAGGACCTAATCCCTTCCAGAGCACCCCACCTCCAAATGCTGTCACCTGGGGCTTCAGCCTCCGACAGGAATCTCAGGGGGACGCAGACCTGCAGCCCGCGGCACTGCCCCACACTTCTGTGCACAGCCTGGTCACCTCCAGACACACTGGAGAATTGACTGTGTGCCCCTTCCTAGGATACAGTCTCCGCAGAGACAAGATCTTTTCCTGTTTGGTTGTTGATGAGTCTCGGGGCCGAGACTGTCCCCGGCACGTGGTAGGCCCTCACGACGTATCTGATGGGGGGACCCACGGATGGATGGATCATGTCTCTGCAGAGAGCCCTCATCGGGACCAGGCCAGACTGGCTCCCCAGAGCCCCCTGAAGGTCAAGACGACCCTCCTCCACCTGGGGGGTTGGGGCACCAACAGCTCCCAGTCCTGTCCACCACCTTGCGACAGGCATGGGGTGGACTGAATGGTGGGGTGGGCCTGGCCACCTATCCTAGTGAGGAACACGGAAGAGGGTGGACTCCGGGGCTCCCAGCCTGGCTCTACCACTGACTGACCGTGTGACCCTGGGCAAGTCTCCCAACCTCTCTGAGTCTCAGTCTCCAATTCTATAAAATGGGGATAATTGTCATCTCCACCTCGGGGTTATTGTGAGGAAGACGTGAGACTGGGCGTGTGAGTACTTGACACGGTGCCAGGGACGTGGTAAACAAGCGTCAGCTGTCACACTTTTATCTCAGGTGCGGAGCCCGCAGATGGAGGCACAGACAGTGACAAGGCCAGGCTGCTCCCAAGGTGCCGAGCTCACAGGAAGGCACTGAATGGAGGACAGGGAGGCCCCTTTGCAGCTGTGGTGACTGGCATGTGCCCAGAGAGAGGGTGAGAGCCAGTCCGTTCAGTGAAAGAGGTCGAGGTCCGAGAAGGAAGACAGGAGGGGGCCATGCCGGGGGCCATGCCAGGGGCCAGTGCCAGCTCTAGCACCAGATGGTGGCCTCGCTCCTCCCTCCACACCCCGGATGTGTTCCCAAGACATATGCCAGGGCTCAGCAGGGCTTCCAAGGTGGCCTTCCTTCCCCGTTCTAGAAGACTCTCCTCTCAGAGCCTCCGGGGAGGAGCTCTCCTTGGCCTCGCCCTCTGCCCTCCCCGACAGGCCCAGATACTCTCACTGAGGTTCTGTCTCCTCCACAGCCCTGCTCTTGACCTCACTCCATTTCTTCCACATCCTTCCTGGACGCCACCCTGGCTCTTGGCTGTTTCTGCCCCAAGATCACCACGCTTCCTGTCTCCAGGGTGCTGAGGGCATGGCTGGGCCAGGGTAGGGCCTGGGAAATGTCATAGTTGAGTCTCTGAAGGAACACTTTACTTCTCAGAGACCTCTGCCCCCGCCTCCCTCTCTCGCCTTGGCAAGGTGCCCCGTGGAAGAATGTGCCTGAGTGGCTGGTGGGAAGGGAGGGGGCTGCGGCCTCTTCTCTTTTGGACAAACTTCTCCAAGCTTCAGTGGCCCAGGGGACGGTCACCCAGCCCCTGAGGAGATGCTGAGCAGTCAGAATCTTCAGCAGAGTACACAGGCACTGGGCCTGGCCTCCTTTTTCTGCTTGTCCTGCGGTTTTTCTGGAGCCCCCATCCTGATACTCTGAACAGCCTCACACCCACTTGTTGTTTTAAAGCTGATAAGGGGTTTCCCATCAGTCTTCTGCTCATCCTCCAGTAATCAGGACAGAAATTATCCTCTGGCCCTAGAGACAATGGAACCAGAAGGGCGGAGCGGCTTGTCCAAGGCCACACAGCTGACAGCCAGAAAAGGAGCGTCCTAGTTCAGCACTCCCTCCTTTGCATCCCATCGCCAGAAACGCTGCGGACTTCATGAATTAGAGAGCTGAGCTGGTTTCATTCCCGCCCTGCCTGAGCTGTGCACCCAGCAACAGGGGTAGGGCCCACCACAGGGCTGGCGGCGATGCAGGAGGGTCCGGGGAGGCTGGCCACAGGCCTGCTCAAGGAGCACCGGTGCCATGGCCCAGCCTGGTGTGGGCGCAGGCATGCTCAGGTCATAGAAAGAGAAGCCGTAGAAACCTGGGCTTGGCGTATGGAGGGGCTGGCCTTGCTTGGAGCAAGTGTCATAAGGGATGCTTCTAGGTCCAAAAGTCTTTGAGGGACAGGATGGGGCCCCAAGGTGGACAACTTGAGGCCATCCTCCACAATCATCCCATTGTGGTTCAGGAGCATGCTGTGTCGACCAAAGGCCCAGTTCCTTGACTATGTTGGAGAAGCCTGTTGTCCAGTGGAAATGGGGTGGTGGCCCTCTGCTCTGGTCAGTTCAGAGTGACACAAAATAACTGGAGTTGGACAACCAGGACAACCATGATGAAAAAAATATACAAAATTGTCCCACAAGGAACCGAGATTTTTAACCTGGAAAAGCACAGACCCGTGGGTGGGGTAGGGGGACTCACCTTCCCCTATTGGAAGGGAAGGGATGGAGAAGTAGGAGCCGACCCAAGTGTAGGGACCCGAGGGACAATCTTGGGACCGCTTGCCAGCCTGATGCCCCCCAAACAAGGATTTTAGTTCAAAGGGAGGAGGATGCTCCGAAGGCAGAGCAGCTGGGAAAGGAAAGCCCGCTTTCCCTTGTTCAGGGCTGGGCACTTCGTCCCTGGCGGGGCCAAGCAGTGGCTGAAGTATACAGGCCACTCAGCATGTGGATGAGAATGAGAGGGTGGGCCTTCAAGTCTCTTCCTGCGTGGAAACTCTGGGTCTTCCTGAGCCCCTGTCGACAGCCACTGGGTCCTCCGCCCTCTAGGGGCCTGAGCCTGCGGGCGTCTCTCTGGCTGCGCAGTGGTCCCCACTTAATAAAGCTCGCTGCCTCGGTGGCTTCCCCTTTGCTGTCTCTCTGCTCCTGGGTGCAGTGGGTCGCTGCTCTCCTCGGCAGCTGCTAGGGTTTGGGGCCCAGGAGGAGGACATGTTTTGTTCACTTGAATGCTTCTGACGAGGTTTGCAGGCTGCTGGGCCATCCCCCACACCCCAGAAATTGGAAATGCCATGCCCCCAACACTCACACAGACAGTCTAACCCCCTCTGCCACCCAGCTTCTCACTCCCTGCCTCCGTCACCCACTACTCGAAGTCTCTCCTGAGGGAGCTGGATTTTTTTGTTTTAATTTTATTTTATTTGAAGAATAACACACATACATGCAGAAAAAGGCACAAAGCATAAATGTTCAACTTGATTTAAAATAAAGCAGATGCCTATGTAGCCACCACCCAGGTCAGAAATAGCACACCACCAGCACCCCAGAAGCCCCTCTCTTGCCTCCTGTCAATCATTTTCCCCCTTCCTCCCCCCCAAAGGTAACCCCCATCCTGACTTTAACACTGTGGTTTTATTTTGCCTGTTTGGGAAGTTTGCATGAGTAGAATTATGTCTGTATTCTTTGTCTGGCTTCTTTTGCTAACATTTGTGAGATTTTTCGTTACTGAGTGGGGCTCTAGCTTGGTCATTTTCACGGCTGTATAGTATTCTATTATGTGTCTATACCACAAGTTACTTATCCATTCTACTATGATGGGCATTTGGGGTGATTCCAGGTTGGCACTTTTACAGATCATGTTTCAGAAAGCACTTGGATGCATGTCTTTGTTGCACACAGTTTCTGCTAGATGTACACCTGGGCGTGGAATGGTTGGGTTGCAGGGATGTGCTTGTTCAGCTGCAGTAGATACTGCCAGTCTCCTAAGTGGTTGTGAGAACTGAGTGTCAGTGCTCTCCTGAGATGTCAGTAGTCGCCGTGGGGATGGGGGTGGCAGACTAGAGATGGATGCAGCTGGGGGATGGGCTGCAGAGTCTTAAGAGGCAGGGTCCCCCTCTCCCTGCTGCCGGGTCTCTCAGAGCCACTCCAAGTGCAACACCTGAGCACTGTGACCTTGACCTCTGACCCATTGCCTCTCACCTCTATAGGTCATGACAGCCAATGTTTACTGACCACCTATTGCATGCCAGGCCTTTTGCTGGTTGCTGAGGGCACAGAAATTGATAAGACAGAGAACTCTCCATCTAGAGGGGGAAAAGACAAGTAAATGAGGAATTTCACTACCATTCAATAATGCTGAGCTAGAAAGGGCACAAGATGAAGAGCACCAAGCCAGCTGGGCAGACTGGACGAGAGGGAGTGCAGGTGGGGCGAGGTGAGAGGTGAGAAGACTTTTGGAGGAAATGGAGCAGGAGCTGAGCCTTGGAACATGACATGGCTTCGCCTGCTAGGAAGCATGGAGGAGGACCCCAGGCACAGGCGCAGCCTGTTCAAAGTCCAGAAATAATGCAAATAGGTTCAGAAACCCACAAGATGTTTGGTATGGCTGCAGCAGAAGGTGCAGGAGCGGAGGGAGGAGATGAGGCCAGAGAGGGACGCAGCAGCGCCCCGTGACGGCCTTCAGTGCTGTGCTAAGGAGCTCGGGCTGTGTGCTCCAGGCCAAAGGTGCATTCCAGAAAGAGCCGTCTTCCTGCCTCTGGAGGTCGGGAGGGGGTCAGGTAGGGGCTGGTGCAGTTGTCCAGGTGAGAGCAGATGGTGGCTGAACTAGGGCAAGTGTGATGGGGCAGGAATAAGGGGACAGTCACAAGGCATGAGGGGAGTGGAACTGGCAGGGCTCGGTGCCTACTCAGACACTGGGGAGAAGGCGAAGATGTCAAAGAAAATGCCCAGGTTTCCCACACAAATGCTTGGTTATTGCTGAGAGGGAAACACAGGAGGAGTAGGTTCTGGGGGAAAGGTGAGTTTGACCACCTCCTCAAGTGCCATGAAGCTACAAGGGGCCCATTTATAAGGACCACCACCCACCCTAAGCAAGTCTGCCTGCTTGGGAGGCCAAAGCCCAGTGAGCATGTCTTTGGTATAACTCAGAGATGCTCAAACAGTCCAGGCTGATGCCCCGCTTACAGCCAGCAGCCCGAATGTCCAAGCCCTGCAAGGATCACACTAAAAGCAAAAATTGGGGGGTTCCTCTTTGCTGCTGTGGGGCTGCTTTGGGGAGCAGAACATCCCTTCTTTCAAGAGGCTTTGGGGCATAAACTGAATATACACGGCTACAGAACATTCTGGAACATCGGTAGCATGGGGGAAAACCATGCATGTCCAGGGCTGAGGGAGCTCAGCGGCCTAATAGGCAATATCCAGGAGCCAGAGTTCGGTTGAGGCCAGCACAGATGACTCCTCAGAGCAGGAGGTCCTGGGCCTCTGGTGATGCTCAAATTCAGGCTGATCGTCAGGTAGTCCTGAGGAGCTAGGCTTTCCAGAGCAGGAACCCAGCCTGTGGTTGTGGGCAACAGAGCCTGGCCCCGGAGTAGGAGCTGTGGGAGCTAACCAGCATAACCCACCCCGGCCAGGTAGACAGAAGTTGGCATGGAGTGTTTCCATCCTCTGTCCTAGCAAAGAACTAGGGCCTGTGAAGAAAACTGAAGCACATGCTCAGTCTCAGGGAGGAGACCAACACATCTAGGACGTGGAGCCAGAGCCTTCGTGGGAATGCTGATCCCAGACCTGTCATGGCCTTGCTGGATCCCAGGCATCTGGACACACAAATAATCCCAGCCCCCACCAGCCGTGAGAACTGAGGTTCCCCCATCTCCCCGTGTTGCCTCTACGCCCTCTGACCCCGCTCCCTTCCCTGGCTCCTAGGGAGGCCCCATCCAGAACCGCAAGTCCAAGCGCTGTCTGGAGCTGCAGGAGAACAGCGACTCGGAGTTCGGCTTCCAGCTGGTGCTGCAGAAGTGCTCGGGCCAGCACTGGAGCATCACCAACGTCCTGAGGAGCCTGGCGTCCTGACCTCTCCCCCCAACACCCCGCCCCGGGAGCCGCCCCTCCCTCCCCTTTGCTACTGTGTAGCACCTGCTGCGACGTCCTCTGCTGTCCTTGTGAGGTTGTTTGGAACCAGGTTAGTGGGCCCCCAAAAGATCTTTTTATTTCCTATTCAATTTTCATGGAGTTTATAGAAAGATGCTGAATGGTGGGTGAGGGTATAATATCATAAACTATTTTGCAACTGTAAATAGGGGACAAATGGAAAATATTTATAACTGACAATAAAATACTATTGATTAAGAAAAGGGTTTTTGCAGTTATTTTGGTGCTCGGTGGAAATTCATGCCTGGCTCCTCTGAACTTGGAGTTCTTGTAGCCAAAGATGTGTCCCTGTTCGCCCTTCCCGCTCCTGAGAAAAAGGCTTCGAGCCCCTGCAAACAGGGGGAGCTTGTTGTGTAAGCTGTCAGCCTTCTGTGTTAGGCCCAGGGTGGCGAGACGGGCTTCTCCGGCAGCAGGTGCCTCCCCAGAAGGGCAGCCCAGTTCTTCAATCCTCGAGAAATCAGGATTATTCATGGGCCGCCGGAGCGGCGTCTGCTGGACTTCAGGCTTCAGGCTGCCCTGCCCTCTCCTGGAGTCACCTCCTTCACCTCCCAGCTCTGTCACTGCTCAGAGGCCCAGCAGACACTTGCCTACAGCCAATGCCCAGCCAGTTGCTAAGAGCAGTTGGCTCCTTCCATGAATCCCATATATTAAGTTTCCTGGTGCTGCCGTAGCAAAGTGCCCCAGACTGGGGGGCTTAAACAACAAGAAATTCCTTCTCTCCCGGTTCTGAAGGCCAGGAGCCCGAAATCAAGGCGGCAGCAGGGTTGGTTCCTTCTGCGGGCTGTGAGGGAAGACCTCTCCCAGGCGTCTCTCTGAGCTCCCGGTAGCCACAGGCGTCCCTTGGCTTGTAGATGGCCGTCAGCTCTCCGTGCTTCCCTCTGTGCACGTCTGCCTCTGCGTCCTAATTTCCTGATTTATAAAGACACCAGTCGTATTGGATTAGGGCCCACCCTAATGACCTCATTTGAACTCAGTTAACTCTGTTGAGACTCTCCTTCCAAATAAGGTCCCATTCTGAGGCGCCGGCGGTGAGGAATTCAACACGTCTCTTGGGGAAACGATTTGACCCATAACACATAGCTCACTCAGTTATGGCTTCGGGACACCCCAGCCTCGGGACAGTGGCTGCCATCAGAGTGGAGCCATCTTTCTTGGAGCGTCTTCCCCAACCCTCTGGCCCTCCAGCAGTTTCCGGTTGACTTGTCCTGGCCCAAAGAGGCCTTCCTCAGGTTGGGGGCTCCCGTGTTTAGTTTGAGGGACTCCCCACCCCATCTCCTGGCAGCACTTGCAGCCCCCTGGCTCACAGCAGAGCAGTCATGAGTGACAGGCTGTAAGACTGAGGCAGGAGAGGTTTCAGGCCCACTCACCCCCGCAAGTTCTCTGGGGCCTCCAGCCACACAGCCGCCTGTTCTGGATCAGTAATTTATAGATGAAAAACTGACAAACATAAAGAAACCTCCTGCACCTATGGGACCCCAGGAGGGGAGGGGCCTCCTGCCTCGTCCATCCTCGCGCACCAAGAACCCCATCTAGCACAGGATTCACCCTGGAGGGGCCGCGAGGGGCTTCCTAGGCTAATGTCATAGCTTCCCCTCGAGGTTTACACTTAATTCCCCAAATGGCCCTTGGCTCCACCACAGAGACCCATGAGAGGGTACCACCAGGCTGGTCCCCTGCGGCCCCCACCCAGGAGGTCAACATGGGGAGCAGGACCCTCAGGAGGAAAGAGGCTCCTACGAATTCGCAGGCACTGCCTTTGTAGTGCTCTGGAGCCAGGATGCCCTCATCCCTTCCCCGCGCTTACTTCTCGACCTAAACTCTACTCTTTCCTACGCTCATGCCGATGAACATCTCCTGTAGCTGTAACCCATCCCGTACTTCTAAAGTCATTCTCTGTTCTAGACTCGCTCTACCCACCTCTTTCTGCACCTCTAAAATACCAATTCCTGCTCTTCATAGTCACCCACCCATACGGCCCCGCACCAGTGTTCCCAGGGTCTGGTCTCCAGACCAGCGGCATCAGCATCACTCAGGAACTTAGCAGAATTGCAGTTCTCAAGCCCCACCCCAGAGCCCCTGAAGCAGAAACGATCTAGGTTTGAACAAGCTCTCCGCGTGATTCTGGTTCCCCACTACAGTCTGAGAACCGCCGGCAGCCCCCACCGCGGGCAGGTCACCCGTGTCATCCCTCCTCCACTTGCCAGGCCGCCATCCTCAGCAGCCTCTGTTCCTACTGCGGCCGCAGCCCAGAAGGCCCCGCGTCCACCCACACTCACACCTTCACTGCCTGCACCACGTCTGTCCCTCATGTAGAGAAGCAGGACCGAGAGTGTGGCCTCTGGAGCCGACAGCCCGAGTTCAAGTCCCAGCCCTGCCACTTCCCAGCTGGACGATCTTGGGCAGCTGCTTGACCTCCTTGTGCCTCCTTAAAAAGTAGGGATACTAATAGTATATCTTTTACAGAGTTGTTGTGAAAATTAAATGAGTGAATTTGTGTAAAACAGAACAGTGACAGGCACATAATAAGTGCTATAAAGCCTTAGCTATTATTATTTCATCCATTGACATCCTGACACCCAGATGCTGTCACCGACATCCCCACCTTCATACCCGTCTACACCCACACTTCACCATGCCTGTCGGCATCCATGGCCCACCCCACCTGCACTAACACCACTCATGTCTGAACCACCTGCCTGGAGGTGCTTGTCCTCACACCCATCGCCCCCTGCACCCACGCCCCTACAATCTCCACACATCCTTGCCCTCCTGTCGAGGGCATCTGGACATCCACCACTCCCAACAACACCTACACCCTGAGAAGCACACTGAGGATGACGCCCTCCCCAGTACTCACCTGGGGGCAGTTAAAACAGGGGACACGGGGGCAGCTCCCCCCTAGGACACCAACTCACCATGTCCCTGAGCCCAGATGCTCAAGCCCTGGAGGGAGAAGAGGCTCTGAGATGGCCTTGAGGGCCCTGACTTCCTACGAGCGGGGACCATGTGGCCAGTCCAGGCTCTGCTATATCTCAGAGGGACAAAGGTAAGAAGTCCAAGGCCATGTGTCTCCAAAGCAGAGGGGCTGGGTAGGTTTGGGGCAGAGGCAGGAGTGAGAGCATAAAGGGAGGGGGAGGGCAAGGAGGTCCTAGCCCACACCCAGCCTCATCGGATCCCAGCCTCAGCAGGCTGCTTCTCCCTGTTGCTGCTGCAAGCTGGACAGCAGCTGTTTAGGGGCTCTCTGAACACCCCAGGGTAAGATCATTATTTTTCGTAATGATCTGCACATTAAACAACTTTGTTCCCTGATTCCACTGCCTTCCCGGACACCAGAAAGGGCTCTTCCAGCCTGTCCTGCAAGACCTCCTGGACAGCCAGCCCACTGCCTGCCCACAACCCAGTCCCCCAACTCAACCCCAGCCTTCACCCGGTCCCTGCCCATGGTCCCACCTGTTATGGGTAATGAAGGAAGAAGATGGGGTCCTTGCTCCCCACTGGGAGGTGGACACAGTTGTTTGCAGAAACGATGGCAGAAGCCGTCACTGACTTGGCTATATCCTGCCCAACCCCGAAGGTCACCTGCCACCAGTCACAGTCCTACAGCTCCTGCAGCTTCCTGCATCTCTGCCTGAGGCCCTTCTCCAGCCACAGGCACATGCTCGGGCGTATGCATGGGTAGACCAGAAGTACCGGGAAGTTTAGACCTTAGGAACAACCCCCAATCAGTGAGGGATGGGCCTCCTCATTCTTCAGGGGCATAAACGTGAAGCCTGATCCCCCAGTCTCTCAAAGGGTCCCAGTGGGACTGAGCCCCAGTAGCCACCTCAGTGCAACCTCTACTGGCTTTCCTCCCTTCCTGGTCTCATGGTCCCCACTCCCTCTCCAAGCTTGCCCAATCATCTCCCAAATGCTGGTCTCTAGGTCTGCTCCCGGGAGAAGCAGCTCATGCCCACTCCTCCTGTGCAGTGGCCCCACACCCATGGACACCAGGGATACCAAATCCTCCTCTGTGCCCCGACCTCTCCTTTGAGCTCCAGGCCTGATCTCCTGCCGCTGACGGGCCCCGGGCAGCTGGGTGGCTGTCCTTAGACAATGCTGACCCATGTGCTGAAACAGACCTGTTGCTCCTCCTCCCAAGCCCACCCCAGTGACCAGCATCACCCGCCACCAAGTGCTCAAGCCAGAGACCTCCTCTCGTCCCTAACTCCCCATCACCCCATCGTCCCCCCAGTATCTTGTCAGTACATCACAGCAGTGATGCCTCCTTAACAGCTCTGGGACTGCCCTGGGCCCCTTCCTAGCTCACATGGACCCTGCCTCCCCACCTCCAGTCTCCCCCACTCCCGTCCTCATCTGCCCCCGACACTGCAACAGTCACAGGGGACTTTCTGAAATGCAAATATGATCAGATTCCTTCCGGACCTAAAACCGTCTATAGGTCTCATCAAAGATGGTGAATGACTAGCTCAGGCTCCAGCCTCAGAGCTCCCTCCTTCTGTGAGTCCAGCAGCCGAGGCTCAGAAGCTTCCAGGTTGGGGGCCTTAGACACAGGAGGGCCGTGGGTGTGAGTAGGCCTGACTTCCCGGCTGTGGCACCCACTGGACATCTACAGCCCCCGCCCACCCTCTGGGGATGTTGGTGTCCCATGTCTTCTTTCCTTTTGTTGAAGAGGTTTTTCTTAGGGGCTGTATTGGTTTGCTAGAGCTTCCGTAACCAAGTACCACAGACCGCGTGGCTCAAACGACAGCAGTGTGTTGTCTCACAGTTCCGGAGCCCAGAAGTCCAAGCTCCAGCTGTGGGCAGGGTTGGGTCCTCTGAGGGCTGTGAGGGAAGGATGTGTTCCAGGCCTTTCTCCTTGGTTTATAAATAGGCGTCTTCTCTCTGTGTCTCTTCACATCATCTTCCCTCTGTGTGTGTGTGTCTGTTTCCAGATTTCTTCTTCTTGTAAGGACACCAGTCATATTGGTTTAGGTCCCACCCTAATGACCTCATTTTAACTTCATTACCTCTGTAAGACCCTATCTCCACATGAGGTCACATGCTGAGGTACTGGGGTGAGGACTTCAACACATGAATTTTTAGAGGGGATACAATTCAACCCATAACAGGAACAGAGCAGGGGAAGCGAAGAGCAGACCCCAGGTCCCAAGAGGCTGCCTGCACTCACACCCACCTTGCCCGGCAAGTCCTGACTGTTGAGGGCAGCCCCAGTTCTGGCCTTCATCTGTAGAGGTGACAGGGAATTTGTGCATAAGGACCTGAGATGGTCGTCATTGCCCTCTGTGTCCACACCCCTCTTAAGGAAAGCTGTTCCACCACAGCCCCAGCTGTGACCCCGTTTGTGCCATGACCATGCTCTCTCCCTCCCTAGCTGTTTTGACCTGACCCAAGGGCGGGCACCCATAGACCGGCCAGCGATCGATGACTCAACACAACAGGATGAGCTGGGCCAACCCAATTCTGCCTGCAAATTTGCAACACAACACACGTAAAGAACCAGCCAGTGCAGAAGTCCAGGAGCCGTGGCCATCATGGGGATGCGCCACAGGGAAGAGCAAGGCCCCGGAGGGCCAGGTGAGCCACAGCCATGTGCATGCTGAGGTCGCGAGGAGGAAAAACCACAGCTGAGCTGAGACGATAACGGGGCTGATGAGCAGAGGCAGCAGCCCCATCCTGAGGAAGCTGGAACATGTGGCCGTGACAGGGACAGGGATGACAGACAGCTCTGGAGTGGCCTGGGTTTCCTGCTCATCCCAGACCCAACATGGGCACACCCTGGTGAGTCTTCTTTTCCCTGAGCTGGCTGAGCAGCTCCCTTTACAACAAACGAAGCTGACCGAGGCGGGCTATAAAGACTGTAGACTCCAGGACCTACTCACGCACAGACCCTCACAAGTGTCTGAACACTCACACAATCTTTACAACTGCTGCACACACATTTAACAGACGGGCATGCGTTTGCACCTTCTGTGTAAACACACAGGCAAGGCTTACACTGCCACTCACACACACAAGTGTGTGCACATACGTGCAGTACGTCACACAGACATATGCATAGATACACACACATTCACACATCCTGACCTGGAAGGGGAAAGTTATTTTGGGCCACTCCCTAAAGATCTTTTTTATAAGAATAAGGCTGTCATCCTTTAACATCTGTTAACATGGCCCTTGCATAGCCGAGGCTGCTGGAAATCGGAGTTTTTTTATTCTCCCCATTTCTTTCTAATTATAGGCAAGACTCACAAGAGAGTTCTGAAGAAAGACAGACTTTCTGGCCTTAAGATTCTGTGTTTATTTGCTTTCTTCATGATCACGAGAGTCTCCAGCCCAGGAAAACAGACATGGGACAGAGTCACCCCAAAATGCATCCTCCCTCAGCCACGCTCCTTCTCCTGCCTTCTGCTCCACAGAGGAGGGAGGGGAACGAGGCAGACACCTTGAGACCACATCCAACTCCTGACCCCACAGGACCCTCAAGTCCCACTGCCCGGCCCTCGGGCCTCAGCCCATCTCTCTCTACCCACAGATAGGAATTTTATCCTTCCCTGGTGTTCTGCCAACATGATTGGCCAGAAAGGGCCTAGGGAGGCATTAGTCCTAAAACGGGTATGTTTTAAAGTTACACAGGATAGCCAGACTGTAAAGCCTGTCACCCCATGATGCCTCTGTCTCTGTGTTCAACCTCCCTGTCGTTGCTCCTGGGGATGGGGCACCCAGGGGAGGGATCACACCCACAGTGTCCTCAGGGGAGAACCTGTGGCCAGAACCAGACTCATGGGTGTGTGTCATGGGTCCCCAAGCTCAGATCCCCCACCCGGCTTAGTTTAATACTCTGAGGTCATCATCTTGAAATTCTTAATAATTTCCACGGGGCCCTGTATTTTATTTTGCGCCGGGCCCATCTACTTGTATAGCAGATCCTGCCCGTGACACAGCATTATGGTAGAAAATGCCCAGAATCCAGCCCACAACATGGCACCTTCTCCCAGGAGGAGCTGCTCCTGGTGAGAGAGGCAGCTGAGCCCAGTGCTCTAGATTCTGCGCCCCCTCTGTGCCGCCTCCCCCGACTCCGTTCCCCTTCCTTCCCCTTCCTCTTCATGGGATGGTCCAGTTCCCGTGGCTGCCACCCTCACAACAGCCCCTAGGGGGCACTGTGCTCCCTTTGTGCTCTGTCTGAAGCGTGGACCCAAATCCCACCCCTGGGTTCCTTCATGAAGCACACTAGGAATTCCAAAAGGGGCTGAACTACTGAACGGGGACTCCAAGGAAATGATCCCCAAACCAAGGAGGCAGCCTGAGAGTTATTTTCCCCCACTGCATTCTGCCCCCTGAGATGCTCTACTCACCCCTTTCTGTGGGCCTGGTCCATCTTCAGTTCCCGACCATGGAAATGGCCCTGGTATAACCTGACCCCTTCCCCTACTGGGGCAAAAAAGAACCTTCTGTATTCAGGGCGCAAGTAAGGGTGTCCGCCAGAAACAGATGGCACACTGGGGGTTAACGACGGTGGGGGTTTGCCATCTCCAGGGTGTGGGCAGAGTAAGGTGAAGCTCCCAAAGACAGCAGGAGTGGAAGCCCTACTCCTGTAACTAAAGGGACAAGGAGAGGGCGGGGGGCTTCCAAACCTCATCAACAGCTGTAGCCATGGAAGTGGGCTGCCCAACAGGATCTGCTGCCAAAGCAGGAGAAACCCCCCACTGTAGAGCCACGGCCCAGCAGGGAGGGAGCCTTGGGCGTCGGGTAAGGCTGGAGGAAAACACGTCTATTCTTCCCTCCTCCTGCCACTGTCAGATATTCTACCAAAGCCTCCTATTGGCCAAACGCAACTGGAGGCAGAGGGCGGAGGATCCACTGATGCAGTGATGGGGAATGCAGTCCCCCGAGCAACCAGAGAAGAGCGGAGCATGAGAGGACCAGCATGCTCCCCCTCAGCCTCGTCCTGGTCTGGACCCCCAGGCCCCCTAACTGCCTCCTGTCTTCCTGTCCCTCCCCCAGTCTCTGAACGCCTCCTGCACTGAGACTCGCCATAGCATGTGCTCTCCCCTTGAGCTCTTCCTTTCATTGATTGAAAGAGAGGAGAACGGAGAGGGACCTCCCGGCTTACAGCTTGAGTCCCTTGAGGACATCGCCAGCCTTGCCTCCTGCTGTCCAATTCCTCTGGGGTCACTGAGACCCAGGCCTCCTTCAACAGCCTCAGCACTTCCTGACCAGCATGTGGGGGCCTAGAATGTGATCTCAATGCCCTAGAAGAGCCTAGGATAGTCCTTGACCTTGTAGTGCTGGACTAGCAAACAGATCCCATCCATTTGAGTGCATTTGGTTGGTCGTGGCTACCTGGAGTGATGTGTTGGGAAAGATGCTGAGGCTCTGGCTTTCCTTGGCAAGAGTCCTGGCATGGATGAGCAGGAGAGAGGTGAAGCATCACATGTGTTACATATTTGGCCTTTCCACTCTGCCCTTCCACCCGCCTCCACTGCACTGCTCCAGAAGTCTCACCGCCCGCTGGGACTGAGGCTCTCCATGGACCTCAGCCACTGGAGCCCCTCATCAACTGGGCCGCTACCACCAAGGGGCCACCTACCCATCAGTGCTGTGTCCTGCCCATAGACCCAAACCACAGGGCCCTTGCACTGCACTTGTGGCATTGGCCTTTGCTGCAGGTGCACGTTCCTCAGCCCTTTCCCCTTCGGGCTCTGGCCCCTCCCCACCCCTGCCAGGGAAGCAGGTGAAAGTTCAGCACGTCTGCTCCCCTGCTGGGCTCACCTGGACCATGGTTGGTGTCTGGGGGCAAGTCACAGGCCAGGAAGGTCCTAAAGATGATTGTAAAAACAGCAAACATTTGATTACTTCTATGGCCAGGCACTGAGGTGAGTACTTTCCATTTATTTTCTCATTTAATATTCATTATAACCTTAGCAAGTAACCCTATTATTGTCACTCCCTTTTTACAGTTAAGAAAACTGAGTCACAGAAGGGCCAGATCATTCTATAAGCACATACAACTCCTAAGAGACAGAGGTTGGATTTGAACCCAGGGAGGCTGAGTTTAGAGCCTGCCCTCGTAGCCTCTATTACACTACAGTGCCTCCCTCGGGGGCCATGGGAACCCCACAGCAGCCTTATGCTCCAAGCCGCCGTTGACAGCAGAGTGCCCCACCCTGAGGCTCTACCTGGACCAGAGGAGCAAAGGCCACTGACACCTAGAGAAGCATCAAACCTGGCCCAGGACCACACTAGTGCTTCACCAGCTCGTGGCACCCTGCAAGGTAGGCACCATTACTATCATCACTTTACAGATGAAGAGACCAAGGCAGAGGGGTTAAATAGCTTGCCCAAGGTCATACAGCTAGCAAGTGGTAGTAGCCAGAATTTGAACTCGGGCCCCATGATGTAGATCTGTGGCCCTAACCACTGAGCAATACTACCTCCCAGCCACCTGGCTGCCTTCACGTGATACAGAATCCACAGGACCTGCCAAAGCCCCCAGGAGCCAGCCTCCCTGGCTCCCCGTTCTGCCAGGACTGGAAACACCGCCCCCCTGTTTTGATTCCTTGGGGAGCCTGACCTTCCAAACGTGACCACAAAGAGAATGTGATTAATGAGCCAATTATTTCTGTGGAAGACATCGTGCAAAATAAATAGCCCATTTCCCTCCAATTTACTGTTTTAATAAATAAATAGCGCTCCACAGTCTGGTTTTGTTTATTGCTGCTCATACCTGAAAGTTTGTGATGAATCTTCGTGTTGTTCATTTCCAAAATTAATCAGATCTGCCTGATGACTTTGAAATATAGGACCGCATTTGTCCTTTGGTGTTAACAGCAAGACAGCCAGGCGGGGCCACAGGGAAAGGCGGGCCCAGGGAGGGGCGAGCAGAGGGCAGGGTGCTGGGAGCTCTGGACCCGTGACTGTGGAGGCCCAAGTGCCCATGCAGGAGAACCACGGTCAGGAGGCTCAGCATGGAGCTTCACGATTGATGGGTCAAGGAAGGTCACCAGGAGGGACAAGGGCATAGGATGAGCAGGGGTCCTGAGTGATTGCAGAGTCATGCGTTCAACTGGCTATCTTTTGTAGATCCTTGTGTGCAGGCACAGAGCCAAGGAAAGGAGGCCAGCTGTGTCTGTGGGGCGCTGACCTCTGAAAGGATGTCCTAGGTGGGATGGTGGACCGTCAGGGTTCAGTGTAATCAGAAGTAAAAGAAATCCAACAATTGAGTGTTTATGATGGCATATATATTCTACACACTTTGACACACATCTTATTAAATCACACAATAGTCCATGGAGTAAATGTTAGGTACCCATTTTACAGATGAGGAAAGGAAGAAGTTCACGTGCGTGAGCTTGTGTATGAGGGCAGGTGTGAAGTGTGTGAATGCTGAGGGGTATGCTTGCTTGTGCATGTGTGCATATGTGCACAGGTGTGCTATTTACGACCCTACGTGGTGCTTGGGAACCTGTCGTGGAATGAGTTTGCATGTCTGTAAATATATGTGTTCATTTGTACATGTGCATAGTGGTGTTTTGTGTGTGTGTACACACCTAGCTTATTTCTATGGTGGTGTGACTAGGCCTGTTTTTATTCCCTTTTCTATGTATTTTATCTCCACCAAACAGTTCTCTGGAGAGTCTCCACAGATCTCTTGAAATCACTTATCCCCCTGAACCCTCACTCCTACTAGGCCATGAGAACCTCAGGGTAGCGACAGTACTGACTTTGTCTCTGTCTCCCGAGCTCCAAGCACAGTGCCTGGCATGCACGGGTAGATTCATCCATTCATCCATTCAACACGTAGGCCTCGATTGTCTGCTGCCTCCTGTATGCTGGGTATGCGACAGGAAACAGAGACACAGTCACCACCCTCAAGGAGCACATGGTCCAGTGGAAAAGACAAATATTAACCAAATAATTAAACGCTGGAAAGTTTCAACTGCAGTAAGTACTAGGAAGGAGACAGAGAATTCTGACAGAGTATAAAAGGTGGAATAAACTAGTCAGAAACAAGAGACGGATGCCAAGGAAGTGACATTTGAGCTGATGTGCGTGCTGAGAAGGATTAACTAGAGGATAAAGGAATGTCTGTCCACTCGGGGAGTGGCACATGGAGAGGCAGGTGAGAGCAGCCGAAAGAAAGCTCAAATAGGGGACCTGAAAGAGGGAAGGAGTGAAAGATGAGGGTGGAAGGTAGGTGGTACCCTAGCATGCAGGGTCTTTGCATGCTTTGTTAAAGATGAGCCTTTATCCTCAAAGTGAGGGAAGCCACTGAAGAGTTTTAAGCAGGCAGGTGACCTAATCAGAGTCGTGTCTGGCTGCTAAGTGGAGTTGACTGGAGGAAGGCAAATCCATCCGTGGGTAGATCAAGTAGGAGGCAAGAATGACAGTGGCTTGGACAAGGTCATGGCAGAGAAGATGGAGAGAAGAATAAATTCCAGAGACATGTAACAGGTAAAGGAGATCACAGCAGTGGCTTGAACAGGGAGCACGAGGAAGAGAGAAGAGTTGAGGATGGAGAGAGGCGCCATTCCCTGGGGTGGAGACCATGTCAAGAGGACCGGTTTAGGAGGCAAGATCCTGAAGTCAGTCTTAAACCTATTGCATCTGAGGGCCCTTCAAGCTCTCCAGAATGAGATGTCAGAAAAATATGACAGTATGATATGTGGGTGTGGAGCGTGCACATTGCATGGCATTAAAAATGTGTCCTAAATTGATGTTCCCGGCTTCTCTCTCTCCTCCACCATTTCTTTTCACCAAGAGATAATGATGGTTCTCAGAAAATTTAGAAATAGACATGACTCACCTTGGATAGAGGCTTCAGAATGAGAAGGCTCTATAAACCCAAGTCATTACCAGCTGCCAGGTGTACAGAGTTTTACAGCTCACATGGGGCTCTAACTCATTTGAGCTTCACAATAACCTGGGATCATTACCTCCATTTGAGGTTACATGGTTTGTCCTGAGAAATCATGTGTTGGGTCAAGTGTAAATGACTTTCTTATCATCTGCAGAACTGGACCTGCAAAAAGCTTCCCTTTGGAGACACGTGAATTCAATCCGCTTTACACATATCCGTGAGCACAAATGGAGAATGTGAGGAGGGGGCTACGAAGACGCACAAGGACATATCCCTGCCCTGGAGGAGATCACAGGCCAGGGGACAAGAGCCCCAGTTGATCATAACTAATGAAACACTGTGGGGAATGCTACGGGAGTCTCTTTCAAATAACCTCTCTCTGATTATGAAAATGTTAAGTGTCGACAAATGCATAATATAGAGCATAAAATGGAAAAGAGGAGGTACCCCAGATCCACTGAGCGGTAAACACGTCCCTGTTTTGTTTGTCTCATTTTGGTGTGTGCTGGTGTTGGGCTTTTCAGTTAAAGTCAATAAATTACCTTTTATGCTTGAGCTGGTTTAGTTGGAGTTTCTGTAATTTGCAATCAAAGGAATCTTGACTAATAAGGTTATTTGGAGAATTGAATCAATTAAAGTGTACAAAGTGTTTAACACAGTACCTGGACTCCAGTAAGTACTCAGTAAACATTAGCAGCTATTCTTCTTATTCTGGTTTCATCTATTGGACAGGTGGGGCCAGCCACACAGAAGGCTGTTCACACAAAATACTGCAGAGCTTCCTCAGAGAAAATAACCCTAAGGGAGAGGAATCCAGGCACCTACGATTCCGTGAGAAAGCTTAGTCAGCAGGACAAGGGGCGCTTCTCAGGACAGCCTGGTGTTCTCCAGTCGGAAGTGTCTCCTGCTTCAGCTGCACCATGAGTCCAGGCTGCCTGCTCTGAGGAGGGGCGGGTGAGATGGAGCAGGGAAGGCTGGAGCTTCTGACTTCACCCTGGGAGAACTCAGGCACAAAAGGCTCTCCTTAGGTTGGCTGCCAACACTGCTCAGCACGGGAAGGAGAGAGATGGTCTCTCTTGCTTTGCAAAATAGCACAGGAACCTTTGTCACTTTGAGGCATCCTAAGCTGAAAGGTCAGTTAGGGCTAGTTTGCTCTGAGGGGCCCATACACCCCCCAAAAACAAGCTTAGCCTCTTTAAGACATTGGTTGTAAGCATTTAACACATGCAGGCTCTATGGGGAAAATAATAATAAAGTATATTTAATCATCTAAGGAATAAAAGTACAGGCCAGCCGGGTGGTGCAGCGATTAAGTGTGCACGTTCCACTTCGGTGGCCCAGGGTTCGCTGGTTCAGATCCCAGGTGCAGACGTGGCACTGTATGGCAAGCCATGCTGTTGTAGGCATCTCACATATAACGTAGAGGAAGATGGGCCCGGATGTCAGCTCAGGGCCAGTCTTCCTCAGCAAAAAGAGGAGGATTGGCAGCAGATGTTAGCTCAGGGCTAATCTTCCTAAAAAGAAAAAAAAAAGAACAAAAGTACATATGTATGTGTTACCCATCAAAGTACACATGGCATCTGTGGTTCGCTCTTCATAAAATTTTAACGTGATTTGGAGCTCATCTTCCCCATCTGTTACCCTCCTGACTTAACTGGTGTCACTGTGACATGCTGAGAATTGCCATTTGAGGAACTAAACGTGTTTGAGCTGACACTGGTATAATTTTTATCTCCCATGCTTGTCTGCATGGGAGCACAGGCTGTAACGAAACCAGCTCAGATGTTAGTAGCTTTTGTTGGAGATGTACTAATTGACGCTTCTCTCCCGAGGGAGACAGCCCTTGCCTGGCTTGTCCCTGAGACCTGGCCCCAGCACTTCCTTGGAGGAGAGGGGAAAACAGACTTGAGCTCTGGCTTATCTGACTCACCCTTCACTTGCTGTCCCAACTCTCTCCAGAACCACCAGCCAGAGCATTCAGGTCTTAGCTCTTGTTGACTTTCTCGACTCTTCAAGCTGTCCTGATATAAAGCAATCCTCCCTCTATGAAAGGCCAAAGCGTCATCCCTTAATTCCTTGTATAAACCCCTGGTTTCAACCCTGGGCTTGAACAGTTGAATTCAACAGCCCTAAGTATAGCTAAACCCTCTTGCAGCTTCAGAGGGATAATAGTGTGGGAAGTAGTTAAGAATGAGGATCAAAGAAATTATAAGGGGACAGTACTTGCAACTAGATGGTAACATTTTGATGCTCTGTTCTTGGGAGCATGTATATTAAGGATTGTTACGTCTTCTTGCAGCATTGACCTCTTTATCATTACATAATGTCCCCCTTTATCGCCAATAACTTTCCTTGGTCTGAAATCTGCTCTGTCTGAAATTAATACAGCTACTCTTGCTTTATTTTGGTTAGTGTTGGCATGGTATATCTTTCTCTATCCATTTACTTTTAACCTACATGTCTTTATATTTAAAGTGGTTTCTTGGGTCTTATTTTTTGATCCACTTTGACAATATTTTAATTGGTGCATTTAGACCACTGACTAATGATGTTTTAATAACAGACCACTGTTCAAAGTGATGGTTGTATAGTTGGATTAATATCTGCCATATCTGTTACTGTATTCTGTTTGTTGTCCTTGTTCTTTGCTCATCAACTAGAGTTCAGGTTTCCCTATCCCGGCACTGGTTCCCAGGGAGGTTTCAGCTCGTGGGTTTCTGTTTCCCTAAGTGGTGGTTCTCGGTACTCACTTGTCAGTCTCCCCAATTTTGGGGGCAGCTTTTCGCCCTGTGGCCTCACTCTTCTCATAGATCTAAGAAGAGTTGTTGAGTCTCCAGTTTGTTCAGCTTTTTACTTGTTAGGACAGGGTGCCAACCTCCAAGCTTCCTGCATGCCGGACCAGAGACCAGAGGGTTTTTTCTGACAATACCTCTGAAAACCTAGAGAGCAGTCCTGGGTACTAGACGTGACCCTCGAGTTCTGGACTCTCCGTCAGCCCCCTCAGCACACCTGCTGCCCTGGGTGCCCACCTGCTATCCCCAAACCAGAAGGCCATCCATGAGATGACATCACCAGCAGGTGCAGACAGGCCCACCAGTTGCACAGTCAGCTCTGCTTAGGGGAGGCCCTGCCAGACTGGGGGCTTCTTGTCTGTCATCGTGGCTGTGCTGATGGTGCATCTTCAAATCACAGCACCCCTAAACGAAGAGATGGTCGTTCAGCTGCAATACACAAACCCAGTTTGGGAGCCCAAATGACATGGCTCCAGTCTCATTGGCAGGAATTGTGCCCCTTGGATCAGGCACAATCTGCAGACTAAGTGAAACTGCCAGCAGAGAGAAATGTGTTTGAAAACATGACATGATCCATGGTTAAAGCATGCGCATTCTGCGTCCACCTCAGAAATATTCCACTTCCAGAGCAATTTCTTCACTAACTAGCTGTCTCTTGAATGGACCATATGTCTTTTTCATTACTGTGTCAGCCCAGACTCCATTGGCAGCAGTTCCCACCTGCTGGGCCCACTGATTTCCCATCCGAAGGCCCAGCCCTGCCTGGTCCTGGGGCCATGATTCTGAGAGACTCCAGGCCCACTATCTGTGCCCATCCTGGTCCCTGATGCAAACTTCCCTCCCCAGGAATTTCAGGTGCTGAAGCCTTGTCGTACCTTGTTGGCAACACTATGCCCTGCTACCTGCCAGCTACCTGCCATATGGACTTCTGGGCACCACCTGCCTAGATTCCCCATCAGTGTATTACGTTGGGATTCATTCATTAGTTCATGCACTCATTCATTTACTCAACAAGTAATTATACAGCATCTGCTAAAGCCACACACTTTCCGGTGCCCTAGAGACACAGTGGCGAGGTGACCCAGTTCCTCCTCTCAGGGGTGCTGGGCCAGGACAGCCACTCGAGGCTCAGCACAAGACAAGCATGGTGCTCATGGTTCCCTCCTGTGCGGAATGAGGTAATGAAACAAAAGCTTGGCATGTGACAGCCTTCAGCAACAGTCAAGGGAAGTGGCTGTCACTGGGAGTCCAATGTGAAGCTGGGTCTCCTGTGACCTGTGCCCGCAGTCACCTATACGTCCCTGGCATTAAACTAATCACACTACATGGTTACCCTCGTCAAAAATTGGGTCTCCCTCCACCGCCGGCCGACAGTTTCAGGAGGTTGAGAAGGTGTCTGTACCACCTGGTCTGTCTAGCCCACAGACGCAGGTCACTCTGCCATCCTCTCCAGATTGGGGGCAACTATTGCACCACCTGCCTCACTTTGGTTGTGGTCTCTCCCCTGAGTGGGTGTGCTTGTTTCACCCACTTCAGACCATGGGCAGATGTGGATGCTCGCACCCTGGTCTGGGTCCAGCACCCCAGGCTCCCACAGCTGATTTCCCGAGTCCAGTTCCGGGAGATCTTTGTATGTGGGATTAGACCAAATGGCTCGGCTATGCCAGCCCACAATCCCTGGGTTCTGTGCACAGGGGTCCTCCCGATGTTGGGCTCCTCCCCTCAGTTCTCTGCTACCCTCCCTGATGGCCACTTCCACAGGCTGGGAGCACCTGTCCACAGCCACTTCTGGGCCTACAGCAAGGAGAGAAGAGAGCTGACTATACGACCAATAGAGAGATGCTCCAGGGTCCCTCCTGGGACCACGAAAATGTGGGGTGAGGCTCTCTTTGCAACACCTTTGGAGTGTGCCAGAGACACGGCAAAGCCAAAGTCCCTTAAGAATCATGCACCATCTAGGTGAAAGGCTATGTTGAGCTGATGCCAATTACTGTCACAACAGACTTTGGAGAAGGCATTTTTTTTTCTTATTGTGGCAACATTGGTTTATAACATTATATACATTCAGGTGTGCATCATTATATCTCGACTTCTGTATAGGCTGCATTGTGCTCACCATGAAAAGTCTAGTTGCCATCCATCACCACATATGCGTGCCCCTTTACCCTTCCATCCTCCCTCCACGCCCTTCCACTCTGGTAACCATCAGTCTATTCTCTGTATCTATGTGTTTGTTTGCTGTTGTTGTTTTTATCTTCCACATACGAGTGAAATCATACAGTATCTGGCTTTCTCAGTCTGACTTATTTCACTTATTATAATACCCTCAAGGTCCTTCTTGCAAATGGCAAGATTTCACCTTTTTTATGGCTGAGTAGTATTACATTGTGTGTGTGTGTGTGTGTGTGTACCACATCTTCTTTACCCATTTATCCACTGATGGACACTTAGGTTGTTTCCAGGTCTGGGCTGTTATAAATAAAGGTGCAATGAATATAGAGGTGCAGATAGCTTTTCAAATTAATATTTTCATGTTCTTTGGATAATGCCTAAAAGTAGAGTAGCTAGATCATATAATAGTTCTACTTTTAATTTTTTGAATGAAAAGACAAACTACTAATTGGGAGAAGATATTTGCAAATGATATATCCAATAAAGGGTTAATATTCAAAATACATAGAGAACTGATACAACTCAACAACCAAAAAACAAGCAACCAGATTAAAAAATGGGCAGAGGACCTGAACAGACATTTTTCCAAAGAAGATACACAGATGGCCAACAGACACATGACAAATGCAAATCAAAGCTACCATGAGAGACCACCTCATACCCATCAGAATGGCTATTACTAAAAAGATAAGAAATAACAAGGATTGGAGAGGATGTGGAGAAAAGGGAACCCTCATGTACTGCTGGCAGAAATGTAAACTGGGGCAGCCACTATGGAGAAGGCTTTATAAGCAAGATGCCTCATAACAAAAATAGTAACTAACTCATACATATCTGTATGCCGGGCACTTAACTATTAATTTACATATGTTAGCTTATTTAAGTCTCAACAAACCCATAATGTCAGCGCTATTATTATCATACCCATTTTACTGATGAGGAAACTGAGGCACA
This sequence comes from Equus quagga, assembly GCF_021613505.1. Classification (NCBI taxonomy): domain Eukaryota; kingdom Metazoa; phylum Chordata; class Mammalia; order Perissodactyla; family Equidae; genus Equus; species Equus quagga. The sequence continues at coordinate 18,091,247 of NC_060280.1, forward strand.
TGTGGTCGACGGAAAGAACCTCATACTCACCAGAGTTGTCATTATTTTGTAGCAAGGAAAGTATCTAGAAAACAGAAATAGCAGAATTCTGCAATGCAACTACGGAGGGCATGGTCTCCAGGTCCTAGCAGGATGCTGAATGAGGAAATAGAGAAGAAATCAGGAATGAGATGCGACTTCTTCCCAAATGCTTCAGCTTTCTGTTGCACTGTATTCTCCACCTCTCCATTCAGAAAGAGCTCTCCAGTCGGTCTAAGCACCACTCCCAAACTTGGCTGCACATTTAGCATCACCTAGGGAGGTCTTAAAAGTCACGATGCCCAGACCGATTGAATCAGAATCTCTAGGGGTGGGACACAGGCGTCAGCATTATTTAAAGCTCCCACTGATTTAAGACATGACTGGATCCCTTCTGGGGAAAGCTTTATGGCTTGAAGTGAAGGTGAACATGGCAGTTCAGATCCTGATCAGCAAAATGTGAGAAGCTAACACAAGTTCCCTCTTCTGTAGTGCAAGCCTCCTAGGAAGGCAGGCACAGACAGCACACCCGTGAGAAGCGGGTGGCTGCCAAGCAGGCCACAGAACTCCTGACCCAAGTCCTGTCAAGCCTGACGGGATGTAAGCGTGGCTTGAAAACCTCAAAGGCGATATTTGCAGGGAGGAAGCTGGAGGTGTTTGAGCCGCAGAGAGGTGAAGCAATTCCGAAGACCACAGATGCTGCTGACAAGGGGAATGCTCTGGGGGCAAAACAGAAGTACTGCAAACAGCACGGCCACTGGAGCGGTCAGCTCTCTGGTGCCTGGTGTCGGACAGCAAGTCTCCTCCGCGTGGCTGCATCATCCCACACAACAGCCCATGGCTGCATTGCACATGCCTGAGGTCTCATGTCAGAGCAGAAAATACAAATGCTCTGAAGCAGAAGTTCCTGGGTTTGAAATCTTTCTAGACACTCACCGGCTGTCAGTCTAACTGCCCCCTCTGAGGCTTAGCTTCTTTATCTGAAGGATATCATTAGAAAGAGATCATTAATTCACTTAACAAATATCTACAGGGCATCTGCCACGTTCTAGGCATTGTTTTCGATGCAGGGGATAGAGCAGAAAACAACACAGATGAAAGTCCTTGTTTTCTTGAGTTTATGTATTGTTTAGGGGAAATGGACAATAAACTAACAAGTAAGTAAAATATATAGCATGTCAGCAGGTGATAAGTGCTGTGAAGTTATAGAAAGCAGGGAAAGGAGATAAGGATGCTGGGGGGTGGGGCATGCAATTTCATAGGGTGGTCCAGGAACACCTCCCTGAGAAGATGGCATCTGAACAACAACCTGAGGAAAGAAGGGAGCAAGCCAGGCAGAGAGCTGGGGGAAGAGTGTTCCAGGCAGAGGGGCAGCAAGTGCAAAGGGCCTGAGGTGGGAGTGTACCTGTGTGCTGTGCTTGGGAACAAAGTTATCTACCTTCTGGGGAGGGGGGTGTATACACGTATATAAACATATACATACACACATATACATACACACACACACAATTTTTGGAAGAGTAAAGAAATAACTTGGGAATCCCCCGACAGAGTTGAATAACTTGGGAACCATCTTTCCCAAAAGGAGGAGCTGTCACCTCTTCTAGGTGGCAAAAATCAAGCTATGTATAGCTCAGTTGGTGGCCTTTATGAGTTAATCCAGGCCCAGACAAAAGCCAAGTGTCCCACACATTAATGACAGGGGTCACTGTTTGGTAAAGTGATGAGGTCAAAACTTCCTACCAAGAAAAATATCCTTTCCTCAGATGAGTCCGTGCTGGGTTGTCTATGAAAAAGTAATGCTCCCTGTGGGGCACTCTTGCTTCTCTGAGGAGCCCTGAGGAAACCAGCCTGAGCCCCTTGTGGTGGGGAGATGGAAAGAGACTGGGGATCGTCCCACAGGCACCCTGCCCCTCCCTCCCAGAGGCAGCAGAATCGACACCACCCTTAGCCCAAAGGAAGCCTAAAGCACTCCAGTCTACAAACCCTAAAGGATTTGAGGAACGGAACCTCGGCCTGTGAGGAAGGATGAGGACAAAACCCAATGGACTTGAGAGGGCACAAGATGGAACCAAGAAAGAGGGCTGGAGTTTTGCAGGCTGCTTCTCCAGGGTCCTTCCCCTGCACGCAAAGAGAAATGGCTTGTGGGAAGTTACAAATTCTGCCCCTCCCCCAGGACCCGGCTCTTCTGAAATCCTCCTGGCCCTTCAGTAACACCTTCCTATGCCTCCACCACGATCCGGTCTGGCAAAGACTGGTGAGCCACGGGGTACCAGCGGAGGAGACACAACTGCTCCCCAGCCATCTTGTGGCAATGTGGGGACAAGAGGGCTGGAAGGGCATTGTCCCCCCACTTTGTTAGCGTTAGTGAGCTAAGCTCCAGCAACAAGCAGTCCCAGATCTCAGTGGCTTAAAACAGCCTGCCATGGGGCAGGTGCCTCTCTTGGGTCCTCCACCTCTGAGCAGTGTTGAGGACCAAGCCTCTTTCATCATGGGCTCCACCTAACTGGAGTGCTTTGCTCCAGTTAGGTGAAGGGGGAAAAGAGAAAGAGTGGGCGAATACACATAGAGTTTAAGGCCAGGCATGAAAGTGGCCTCTATCTGCCCTCATCCCATTAGCTGGAACCCAGTCTGAGCCCATACAAGGGAAATTGTGAAATATAGTGTTACTATGTTCCCACATGAGCATTGTCTCTGCCACAGCCCACTTGCGACTACTAGGTAAAATCATTGCTTGGTAAAGCCAGCAGAAGAGGGGCCCGCAGTCAGCACAGGCAGAAAAAACCCTAGAGCAGACCACCCCCTGTTCGTCCTCCACGTGTCCTCAGGTAGAGCTCCTCCAAACACGAATGGTGAATGAATGAACTCCAGGCTCAGAGTCGTGGTAGAGACGGATATTACCACATCTGAGGTCTATCCTGATTTTATCTTGTCTGGAATTCCAGGGGCTGTGTGCGAGCTTCAGCTCAAGTGCTAACATAAGATCATCCAAAAATACCCATCTCAGACCTGATGTTCCACTAGCCCTTGGTCCAGAAGGCTCTTGACTAGCTTCGTAGCCCACCCCCAGGACCAGCAGACGAGGGTGCACCCCAGAGCAGAAAGGTAGCCTTTGATCTACTCCACATTCACGGCAGTAAACAGCCAGCATCCTCAGACAGTCAAGAATGTAAGTCAGAGCCTTTTTGGTACTGAAGCCGTTTATCTCTATTTGACTCCAGCTGAACCCAACCCAGCTCATCATCACTATCGAAAATGATGCATTCACAGATTTTTAGCTCAGGGACAATCTTCCTCACCAAAAGAAAAAAAGAATAAGAAAAAGAAAAGAAAGTGATTCCTTCAACACTCGGGAGAAACCTCATGTCCTAGAGAGACCCTGCTCCAGGGACTAGCTCCCCGCCACGCCCTCCCCCCATGCCAAAGAATCTTCCAGCCCAAGCACACAGTAATCACCAGATTCTGGCTATAATATATAGAAGCAATCCCATAATGCTTAATCATAGTGGCATCTCTGAGAGCTCTTGGGGCATACAAGCTGTGTCTCAGGACCATCTGTCAGGGGAGAGAAAAAGGGAAGAATGTTTTCAGGGGCTTCTATCTCCCAGTGGCCAACATTTCATCTTACGAGGCATTAACGCCCTTGCTCTTCTGTGTTCCACTTGTGTGGGTGCAGAGTGGGTTTGACAGTGGCATCAACAGGGAACCCAGGGTAGGAGGCAAGCAACAAATGTACATCTCTGAGTGAGAAACTGTCAGTTGTACCTGTGGGAAATTGGTCAAAGCCCACGCAGACCTGGCCATGGCATCGGCAGGTGCAACACGAGAAAGGGGATGTGGAGAAGCACTGTATGACAGGTTTCTGATCCCCAGGAACTCAATCGCTGGCATCTATTATCTTTATCAGCTAGGCACAGGCACCAATCCTTGGACACGGGCCTCTTCCCTGGAGTCTGGTGCTCTGAACTTTGACCTTGGGCCAGAGATAAGCTGTCTTTCACGGGCTTCCCTGGGCCGACTCACACCCCGACTTTGGGGGCCCACTCTAACCGGAAGTCCTGGGGGCACAAACGGGGCTGGGGCTCCTCATCGCTGCTGCACTGAACCCCCTCCAGAGGCTTGGGAAGACTTCCAGTAAGATGAGCTCTGCCCTGCCACTCTGACGGGCTGTGTCAGACTTCCAGGAACCGTACTTTGTGTAATTGGGTCTGAAGCAGCATAGTTAAGAAATGCAATTAGCTGCTAAAAGCACAGATCACAACTCAGATTGTCCCATCCCTTGGAGGCCATCAGTCAAGAAGCAGACAAAGGCATCCTTAGCCCACAGTGCTTACAGCTTTGTTTCTTCACGGAATTGGTTCATTTGCACCCATTGTGGGCACAGCATGAAAATTTAACTCTGAAATGGTGAGTAAGGATACTGTCACCCATCCTTAAAGGACTCCATATAATTTTTCTTTATTTTTTGAGGTAGCTAGTGATTACAGACAAGGGGAGAAAGCATAGAGGAGGATGAAGCTTGATAGGATGAGAAGTGCACTGGACTTAAAATAATACCTCAGTCTTAATTCCAGCTATGCCTCTTCCATGCTGTGTGACTATGGGCAAGTTACTTCACCTCACTGAGCTTGTTTCCTCAATTGTCAAATAAAGCAGCAATACTCATCTGGTTGTGAGAAAGCATAAGTTCACAAGCCTAGCACCTTGCTTGACACTCAGTATCTGCTTTACAGGTGGATTCTGGCCCCAGGAAAAATAACAGTGTGTGTGTGTGTGTGTGTGTGTGTGTGTGTGTGTGTGATCCTTTCCAGCAAGGTACAGATGGCTAGAAGACACCACTCACCTGTGCCCTTGAGTCCCGCCCGAGGCGGACAGTTGGAAGGACCCCTGGGGTTCACAGTAACAGGCTGTGGGCAGCGCGCATCTCCTGCCGCACATGGACGCCTGGGCTCAGGCTCTGCTGCCCGAGGGTGAAGGATGAGGATGACCTACCTGCCACAGGAAAGGCCTGTGGACCAGCAGCCTTCCTCCCTGGCTTACCTGGGGCCAACGTGCAGTAGGAGTGGTAATCAAGGGTGTGGTGGTTAGAGTTAGGGCTCTGGAATCTAATTCTGAATCCTGGCTCTGCCCTTAGGTAAATGATTGAGCCTCTCTGTGCCTTAGTTTTCTCATACGTGAAATGGAAGGAATGACTATATATATCCCAGATGTAGTTATGAGGTTTAAATGGGACAACATTGGAAAGTTCGTGAAAAAGCACCTAGCACCTAAAGGCCTTCAAAAGCATTAGCTATTACTATTGCTAACATTTCTTGAGTTGGCTTATGGATATAACGATGACCCAGACAAGTGCGGTAGGCACATAAATCCTCACATTTATCCTGTGACCTCTGTAATATTAACATCCCATGGAAGAAACTGAGATGGAGAGAGTGACTTTCCCAAAGGCACCTAGCTGATTTCTTCAGGAAGTTTCTTAAACCGGAATTATATTTTCCCTTGCCTGGTCCCTGCCACACCGTGAGACATCTGCATATGACACTTACTGCTCTGTACTGTAATGACCTGTTTACCACTTTGTCTTTCCCTAAGGGGTTGGGCCAAATCAAGTCCTTGGGCCAAATTTGATTTTCTAAGTAAAGTTTTACTGGACACAGTCATGCCCATTTGTTTCCACATTGTCTATGGCTGCTTTCACACTACAATGGCAGAATCGAGTAACCGCAACAGAAACCACATGGTCCACAAAGCTAAAAATGTTTACTAGCTGGCCCTTTATAGAGAAAGTTTGCCAACCCCTGCATTAAATGTGAGCTGCTTGAAGTAGGACTCAGGTCTTTCCATCCCTGTACCCCCTCATCTTGACACGTGATGGGTCTCCCTAAATATGTGCTGAATGAGGGAATGAGTGAACACGTGGCAGACTTGAATGGATGCCTCTTCCGAAGGAACGGCCCTCTCGGGAGCCCAGGCTTCAGAGTCTGAGCCCCACCCAGATCCTGGGAAGCCCCTCAGCTCTGTGATGCTGCCAACTGCTTGGGGTTCCCACAGGTGACCTTGAAACTGAACCAGGAGCAGGTCCTCACATCATCACCCTGGCACCACTCAGCCCCCAAATGAGAGGACAGCACCTACTTGCAAGGAAACCCCTCTCAGTCCCCACTTGTGAAACGGAGGTGCTTGGCCTCCATCTGCCTCAGGCTATGGGGCTGTGCCTTTCCTGGGAACCTCCCCGCACCGAATCAGATTTGCCTTCCTGCCCGAGGCAGGCTGTCCCACCATGACCACTGCAGCCTCGTGGTAAAACAACGACAAAGACAATCGCCTCCATCTGCTGAGCTCCTGCTCTGTGCCACCACGTACTCTACGTAACCAACACCAGTTCTCAGCACAGCCCTGGGAAGTGAGGAGGGCTTTATCATCCTCACTTAAAGACGAGGAAACCGAGGCCCTGGGAGGGTGAGGGTCACACAGCCAGTAAATACTGGAGGTGAGATGGAAGCCCACTAGCTCTTCTTTACTCGTGTGCTGACCTGCTTCCCCAGGGACCCATAACCCAGCAACTGGAACACTGTTGGAACTCCATTTATATGATCTTTGAATCAAGTATTTCAGCTGCACTCACCTGACCCAGCTGGGTTCACCACGGACAAGGTGTCACGACACGGTGTCATTATTAGAGACGCATTTGCTGTTCACTTGCCCTGCATCAAGCTCTATGCTGGACACTCAGGACACAGAGGTCGACTGACCATGGCTTTAGCTCTCAAGGACCTCATAATCCGATAATGAAGAGGCAGATGAGAAACCAGCAACTAGCACAGAACGTGAGCCACTGGCGCAGGCCGCGAGCAGGAGTGGGCGAGGCTCTGAGCGGCCGGCCCCCCGGTGGGCGGGGCTCTGGGCTCCACCCCGCCCCCTCCAGGTGGTCTAGCCTCGCTCTCTTCCGTATATCGAGGTGCCCTGTAAGAGTCCTCCCAACAGTTCCCTTGCTAAGTTTGAAAACTTCCATTCCAAGGGATGAACAATGTAGGAAGAACAAAGCGCTGACGCCATCAACATCTGAAAAATAGGCTTTAAAAGAAAATCACGTTCTCTCAGAAGTTCACAGAGACCAATTCCTAAATACATTCCTGGAGCGTTTTTCATCTCGGAGGACAATTAACCTTTGCAATTAGCTTCATCAACAGGAACTTAATATCAAATATTTGGTCGCATAGCAACCAGGAGGCAGCCGCCAGCAGGATTGCAGTATCTGTGTTATTCGAGTCTCATGGGGCAGCCGCGCAGGAAACGCTGCGTTGGGTTTCCAGACTCTGCAACGCTCTTTGCCCCAAAGTCCTGACCACCCAAGGCCCTGCCGTCAGTAACCTACCGGGCAGTGCGCCTGAAGGTGAGAACCCAGGCTTTCACCAGTGACTGAGGAGGAGACTGCTCAAGCCTTGGTGTCCCCGTCTGCCTCAGAAGAGCCTCCAGGATGCCCGGCAAGGAGGTGTGGGTCTCATCTGCACTTTAGAGCTGCATGGCCTGGGCACCCCAGCCTGCTGAATACCTCCTGCCCGTCACTTCTTGTCCTCTTTCTGATTTCCACAGGGCCCTCCTTACCCTCATTTTAGATAAGGAGACTAATGCTCCCATTAAATCACTTGCCCAAGTGTGCCCAGTAGTAAGTGGTGAGGCAGGATTGGTTCCCAGTTTCATGCTCTTTCCACTTCCCCACAATGGCCTGCCAGCTTGCGCTCCTTCTCTGGCCTGAGCTTCAATCCTGGGCCAGGTGAGTGTCTCGGGTCCAGCCCAACTTGCTGTGTCTACATCTTCCTTCCCAAATTCCCACCAATGTAGGAGTCACTGTGAGCTTCTGAGGCCTGTGCTTGGACCTCTCTGTTCTCTCACCTCACTCACCATGTTTCCCAGAGAGAAGAATCCTAATTGTTTCTGAGTCACAGATTCCCAACCAAAAAGTGATAAGCTTGTGTGGTGAAAATCAGCAAGGGCTTCCCAAACAGCAGACTTGGGTTCAGATCCGAGCTCTAATACCTACCAGCTGTATCACTTTGGGGACATAACCTCTCCAGATACCCTTCCTCTCCTCTGTAGAGTAGACACAATACTAACGCCCTGGAAAGGATGCCATGAGGACCAAGTGAGAAGCCAGGCTTGTGGTAGGTGCTCAAGAAAGAAAAATAACAGAACAACAAAACAAAACCACCACCAGACGGCTCAGCACCTCTGTCCTCCTCACTTCCTATGGGGAGTTCCAGACTTCTGTCTCTCCCTCACTTCCCTCAGAAGGACTTCCTGTAAAGTGACCCAGAGAAGTCTCAGATCAAGTGACTGCCGGAGGTCTCTGTGTGTGTGCTGATAAAACCAAACAGATGCCTTGAAGGAAACATCCTCCTTTCCCATTGGAATGAAAGTAATTCAAGGCAGACAGATGAGCTTTGAATTCCGACTCCATCATGTCAGAGCTCTGTGACTGAGGCAAACACGTCCGCTCTCTCAGCCTCTGCGTCATCCTCCGTCGTAACACGTGGAGGAAAGCCGTACTTCCCCATAGGGGTCTAGTGAGAACTAAATTCCAAAACTTACGTGAAAGAGCCCATCCTGGGGCCTGGCTCAGGGCTCACATGAGTGACTCAGGCAGTATTTGCTGTGTCTGAATCCGTTTGACAAACACCGCCCTTATCAGTTCCTGTGGTGACTGTCCTTTGAAATTCTTATCGGTTTATTTTTACCAAATTAATCATATCTACACTGTTTCAGCACCAGCTTTAAGAAACAGCGCACCTGCTTCTATTTTCAAATGAACAGGCACACACAAAAAGTACCTTCCATCCCATTTCCTTTGGCATCTGTAGGGGCTGCATATGCATGAGATGGCAGCTGACTTTTGGATAAGCTCTGTGGAACTTCCAGACCCCCTGCCACCCCAGAGCTCTTGCACGGTAATCTCTTCAATCTGCCCAGCCGTCAGCTTGCCCTGTTTGAAACACTCCACTGGCCTCTCAGGATGAGCCAAGGTCTGCAAAACAAACCTCATCAATTAAACATCAAGTTACCATATGACCCAACAATTCCACTCCTAGATGCATACCCAAGAGAGCTGGAAAAATACATCCACACAAAAACTTGTACGTGCAGCATTATTCATAATAGCCAAGAAATGGAAAAAACCCAAATGTCCATCAATTGATGAATGAATTTTTTAAAATGTGGTATATCCATATCATTAGTTTCCTATTACTGCTGTAACAAGTTTAAGAGAAACTTGGTGGCTTAACAACACGAATTTATTCTCTTACAGTTCTGGAGACTGGAAATCCTTAATTGGTTTCATTGGCTAGAGCCAAAGCATTGCATGGCTTGCTCCTTCTGGAGGCTCTGAAGAGAGAATCTATTTCTTTGTCTTTTTCAACTTCTAGTGGCCACCTGTATTCCTTGGCTTGTGGCTCCTTCCTCCATCTTTGAAGTGCAACCCTCCGATCTGCTTTTATCATCACGTTGCCTGGATGCTCCAGGATAATCTTCCCATCTCAGGATCCTTGCCTAATCACATCTGCAAAGTCCTTTTTGCCGTATCAGGTAATGTTCCAGGGCTTCAGACATGGATGTCTTTGGGAGTCATTCTTCAGCCTACCATACAATAGAATATTATCCAGCCACAGAAAGGAATGATGTACTAGAAGACGCTACAACATGGATGACACCGAACCGTCATGCTAAGGGAAAGAAGTGACACAAAAGGCCATATAACGTATGATTCCATTTATGTGAAATGTCAGCATAAGCAAATCCATAGTGACAGAGAACAGATTAGGGATTTCCAGGGGGCAATGGGAAGTGTCTGCTAACGGATATATGTTTCTTTTTGGGGGTGATAAAATGTTCTGGAGTTAGATAGTGGTGGGTGATGGTGGCACAACTTTATGAATATATTAAAAGCCGCTGAATTGTATATTTTAAAGGATGGATTTATGATATATGAATTATATCTCAAAAAAAGTAAATAAATTTAGAAGAAACTTCACCATGCATCATTACCTGTAAATGATAAAAGTAGAAATAGTCTTTTTAAATTAAATTATGGTCTGAATCTATTTGATTTAAATAAAGTGATTTCTACCAAATTGTTCATCCCAACTGTATGCTGCTAGGAGGCAGTATAACGTGGTGGTTGAGGGTCGACTCTGGAATCAGGCTGCTTGAGTTCAGGCCCTGGCTCTGCCCCTTACCAGCTGTGTCATGGTGTTACTTCTCTGAGCCTCAGTTTTCCCACCTATAAAATGGCGATGATAAAAGTACGTGCTTCTCTGAGTTGTCAGGATTCGATGAAATCATCCATGTAAAGCTCAGCATGTGGTAAGTGCTCAATACATGCAAACTATTGCTTGCATTCCCCTCATCCCCTCTGTTCTGCCCATCAGTGGAGAGAAGGAATATGACACTGATCTACCCTGAGGAGACCCAAGCATCCTCTTTAAGTCTCACACTGTTAGTGGGGAATTAGGAGAAAGACATCAGGAAGCTTCAAAGGGTGAGAAAGGTTTATCTGGTTTGGGGAAGCTTAGCACTCATGCATGCATTTATCCATTCACTCGATCTTCCTTCCATCATTCTTTCATTTAACAGACATTTATTGAGAAAGCGTTATGTACATGTTCAGTATTGTGGTTCTGCTGGAGACGTGCTCCCATGGAACTCTTGACCATTGGGCAGACAGACGATAAAAATAAGTGCACTAAGATGTACGCAGCACTGTGCTGGAAGTTTATACAGGGCCCAGGGTGGACAGGCGAGTGGGGTCAGTGGATGAGAGAAGACACAAAGGAAAGCATGGTTAGTTCTAAGGTGGCGGGAGGGGCAAGGAAAGGCTTCACAGAGGCGGTCTAGGTATCCCGCTAGGTTTTCTCCTGTGTGTCTGTGCACACGTGTGTACGTGCAGACGGCGGGCAGCAGGAGACAGATAGGATAGACATGACAGAGAGCGCGAGCAAAGAAGGCATTCTAGGGTTGAGAGCGCGAGCAAAGAAGGCATTCTAGGGTTGAGCAAAGGCCCAGAGATATGACGAAGCCTGGGTTTTTCAGGAAATGTTTAGTAGCTCCTAGAAATAGCAGCTTCGCTACAAGGAAGATCTGCTGAGACAAAGACAACCAAAGTACTTGAAAGAAGGAGGCAGAGTGAGCTGATTAGATTTGCCTTTTAGGAAGATCTCTCTGGCTGCGGCATGGCAGAGAAAACAACTGGTGGAAGAAAAGGCTGGAAGCAATGGTTAGGAGACTGGAGATGGTCCAGGCATAGGGTGATGGGACCTGGACCTGGGCAGGGTAGGGAAGGAGAGGAGAGTCTACTCCTGCCCCCACTGAACACCCACTTTACACACTGAACACCAGTATACACCCGTGTACACACTGTGTATACAAACAACCCCTCCAAGGTGTCGGCATTCTGTAACCGCAGGAGTAGACCCATTGGAGGTGTCGTGATTAATTTTACGTGTCAGCTTAGCTGCATCACCAGTGATGTAATCAAACCCTCATCTAGGAGTTGCTGTGAAGGTACTCTGTCCATGTGGTTAACATCCATGTCAGTTGACTTTAGCTGAAGGAGATTACGCTCCATAATACAGGTGAGCCTCAATCATAAGGTTGAAGGCCTTATGAGCAAAAACAGGTTTCCTGGAGAAGAAGAAATTTGATTCTGTTTGGAGAACCCTGCCTGATACAGAGGGTGTGACCTGCTCCTTAGGGAGGCCTCCCGTGGGCTCTAGAGACCAGACATTCTCAGGAGTCCTGCTTTGAGGTTGGCTATGGTTTGTGATGGTCTCAGGTGAGAAATGATTGTCATTCACAGATCCCGGGTTGAGAGAAGAAGGCATGAGAGACAGGCCTCCTTCTTGCCTCAGCACCATCTGCCTTACTACCACCACTCACTCCTCCTCAGCCCACCCATCTGACCACCCCAGGCCGGGAGAAGGTCCAACACAGCCTCACTAGCCTGGCACTGGGTCCTTCTGATCTTCTGCCACCTCTTCTCTACCCAGTGTCTCCCGTGTCCCTTGTACCCTGGCTCCAAGGATGGAGCCTCTCTCCTTGACGCCATGCTGGAGTTGCTGTTTTCAGTGCCTGTCCAGTGGTTCAGAGATACTGGAACTGGAGTCCAGCATTACTCCCCTCACCCTCCCCTTTTCTAGGCCCCAAGAGTCATGCCCCTGGGTGCCAGGGTCTGTGACTAGGGCCCTGCTACCTCCTAGTAGACACCCCTAACCTTGAGCCTCCCAGCCAGGGTCCACTGCCCACTATTTTGCCAACCACTTGGCCATCTGTGAGTCCATCTGGTCCTGGACCTTGGCATCCTTGGCCTGACCTGCCCCACCCTGACTGAACCCTGGGCCAGGACCCTAAAGCATAGATGCTGCCAGCCCAGCTGAGGGGGCACCATCAGCCCCCAGCCGATCTGTTGGGTATCCAGGGAACCTGCACTCATCTGGCTGGGCGTCAGGAAGTCCACATGGGAGCAACGGCCTCCCCCATGGCCTCTGCTTGGGGTTGTGGAATCGTTCTCCAACCCAGCTCCTTTGTGGCCATCTCTGATGCTCTGAAGCAGCCTGTGTGTCAGGACACAGGTCAGGGGGTGGGGAAAAACAAGTGCAGATCAGAAGGAGGGAGCCATGGCAGCTGCAGGGAGGAGCTCAAGGGACCACTGTTGTGGCCGCCCGCTCCCCTGTCACCTCGACACGTGGCATTTCAGGGCCAAAGGAAGCCTCCACTCCAGATGCTTCTGGTTGAATGGAGAGACATGGGCAGAATCAGGCCATCAGCATGTCCTTGGTCGCTATTTAAAATGAACAGGACTCCAATGCTGTTGTTCCAATGCCTGTTTCCCACCCCCACTTCCCGAGGTTCTGATCAGCTGGTCCGAGGCAGAGCCTGGACATATGCATCTTTAAAGCTCTTCGGGTGATTAGACTGTGTAGCCAGGGCTGAGAAGCTCTGTTTAGAACTTCGCTATCTGAGGTGTGGTCCGTGGGCCAGCAACACTGACCTCACCCAGGAGCTTGTTATAAATGCAGACTTGCAGGCCCCCGAGACCTACCTACTCAATCTGCCTTACAAGATCCCCAGGGGATTCAGAGGCACTTTAAAGGTTGGGAAGCACTGTGGGGAAAAGCCAGGCTTCATCCAAGGAGAGCTGCTTCAGCCGCTGCTGGCTCCCGGCAGGAGTGCAGCCCTGGATCCTACTGAGCAGCACCCAGAGCTGGGGGCCCAAGTGACCCAATGTTCAGTGCACGGTACCCTCATCTCAGGCCCACCCACCACCCTCAGCCAGGTCTCAGGTCCACTAAGACTCACAAACAACGCTTCTCCAGAACAGAACTGCTCACAGCACCCGTATGCAAGCACTCCCAATGCTGTGTCCACAAACAGCCTCTTCGTCAGCTGGCCTTGGACTGACAGCAGCTAAACTTCCCTGGGCACCTACTAAATGACAAGAAGTTTGCAAACACGGATCAGTTTCGCAATCCCATGGCCCCCAGTAGGATAAGTTTTACAAGCCCCATTTTGACACTGAGGCTCAGAGAGGTTAAAGTGAAGAGCCCAAGGTCACTCTGCTAGTCGGTGGAGTGCTGTGACGGGGACCCTGGGTGTCTGATTCCCAATCTCAGGACCTGTTCACAGTGGTGTCTATATTATGTCTCGCTTCGTAAATAAAACAGTGATGGAACTTCAAAACCCAGACTTCAGAAATTCCAAAGTTCTCAGAAAAACAGAAACAGTAAATCCATGGCCACTCCCCGAGACCAGCAAGAGGAGGGGTGGATGCTCAGAAGCAAAAAGCGCCTCTGGGAACCCGAGCCTGCTGCGTTACTGTAACAATTATTCCTCCCGCCCGGGCTCTAATTATATTTTTATTAGGATGCTTTACATATTCTTCAGCTTCTTTAAAAATGCTAAACTGACTCTGAGTCCCCAAATGTGCCGAAAATCAAGGCAGTACGTTTATAGGAAGTGAAGGCCCACCATGAGAGAACTCCCAGAGGCCCGAATTAGCGGTTTGTATCGTAAGGAGGTGAAAATCCGCATCTCTCCTAGGAATGCAACTGACATGAAATTCAAACCAAACCAAATTTATGAAGGAAACTCTCGGGCTTGACGGCCCATCCTGTGGCCAGAATGCTTATGATCTCGCCCTGTTCTGAGATCTGTGACAGGCTCCTCCGCGGCGGAGGTTAAGGTTGCCTGGGGTCCAGGCTCTGGAGAGTTTGTTGGCTCCATCTGTGGCGAGGGTCAGAGGTCAGCTAGTGTTGAGGGTGAGGGCCCACGGCCAGAATTTGAATTCAGTCAGTGATTGAATCTCTAGCCAGGGAGGGAACCCGGAAATGAGATAAAGTTTGGTGAATTACTTTTTCTCTCCAAACTCATTGATTTGCAGGGTCTAAAGGTCTCCTGTTCGTGGTTTTCCTGTTATGATGTCCACAATTTACTTTCATATACTTCAGCCTAGGGGGGAACTCAATTTTTGGAGATGTTGCCCTAATCAAGCATCCACAGACCAGGGGTCATGAGCTACCGTGCACAATGGAGAGGAAGCCCGTGCATCAGAAGCGCCGAGATAAGCTCTTCTGTTATCTATTTCAGTCAACAGCTGAGACTCTGAAAATTAGCATATTGCATGTCAGAAATCGGTTTTATTGGTGAAAATAGTGGCCTGTTGACCAGCAAGATGAATATCAGAAATGAGCTTGCACTGGGGCAATGCAGGTGTTCAGATATGTGGCCTTGCTGAAAACATTTTCGAGACAATACTCATCTTTGCGTGAACAGGACAGAAGAATCTGGGAGGCCTTTACCCCTGAGGCGTGGTTCTGGGGCTGGCCATTGGTTTAGGGGGCTTTCTGCTTGTCTGCTGTGGACAAGGACATGGTACCCCATGTCTGGAATTTTGTTGGGTCTGCCTCATCCTTTCATGCAAGGTGTGGTTGGATGTGAAAGGAGAGAGAGCTGGGGCTTAACCAAGCTCACAGACCAGGTTGTGGGGACTGCTTGACTGCCTGCTTGGCCAGTGAATAAACATCTGCACGTATGGTGGAATTGGGTCTGAACCCCACTTCTGTACCACCAGGGAGTGAGACTTTGGGGGCGCAGCTAGCTCTCGCCCCTCAGACTTCTTTGGAGCTTCAGGCTCCCTGTGACCCACACCCTACTTCCTAAGTCTACAGGAGGAAAAGTCTTAAGATATATTTGTCCTTCATCAAATCCATCATCCTTGCATCTAATTTGTTTTTAGTCTTTTTCCTTCAGAGTTAGAGCTGGATCAGCCACAGAAGGGATTTCAGAGCAGCTCCTGGCAAGAGGTAATGTGATGACGAGTGATTAGGCTCTTATTGGCCAAGCAATTTATTGCCAACCAAATTCTTGTTGCCGGATGAATAAAGTAGGTGTTAATTCTACCCACTCAGGGTCCTAAACGACTTCTCAGAGCCTGTGAGAATCAACGGCGTTACAGACAAGGGCTGGGCACAGAGTCTGGCCCACGGAGACCTCAGTGAAGGCCCACCTGTGCTTGCCCGTTGATGTCCCACTTCCTGGCATTCCATCCCTCAAACACGGGGAAGGTTGGAGCTGAAGGGG
Source organism: Equus quagga (assembly GCF_021613505.1). Lineage (NCBI taxonomy): Eukaryota > Metazoa > Chordata > Mammalia > Perissodactyla > Equidae > Equus > Equus quagga. The sequence continues at coordinate 18,106,895 of NC_060280.1, forward strand.
GCCTCACAACTATCCAGCCCAACCCTCTCCTTACCAGACGAGGGGACTGTGACTCAGGGAGGTTTTGTGACTAACCCATGGTCACAGGGTAGAGCTGGAAGGAGGGCTGTGGCCACTCCCAAACTGCTCCTCAAATCAGTTCGACAAGAATGGTCCAGGGCCTGCTCTGGGAGTGAGTGAGTTCTCCATGCTTGGTGCTCACAGGACACAGGAGCAAACAAGTCTGATGAAGGGAAGAAAGCAGAACACACAGTGCTATGAGTCAGGCAGGAGGCCGGTCTTGCTTTAGCCTTGGAAATAGTGTGGAAGCTTCATGAAGGAGGCAGCCTTTGGGCTGGGCCTTGAGATGAGTAGGGTTTTGAGAGGAGGGAAGAGGGATAGAGGGAGGGCCCTGATGAAAGTGTCTGGAAACCCCCTGGGTTTCATGTTCGGAGACCCCAAGAGGCCTCCATAGCCAGGGTCTTGCATGGAAGGGAGCGCTGGACTCCATTTCTGGGTCTGGATGGACTCCTGAGGAGGCTGGCTGTCAGGCTCACTTCCTCTCTCTGAGTCCTTCTCGCCTGCCTCCTTCCTCTCCCATCTGGCCTCCTAGAATCCCCGAGTCTCTGGGGAACCAGCTGGGTTCTCCTTGGGAAAGCCAATCTCTCAGGCTCCCCTCACCCCAGGAGCAAACTAAATAAGCTCACTGGATGTGTGCTCAGAGCCTCGGGCCCACACAGCCCTTTTCCCTCACGCTCTCTCATCTACCCAGCACCGTGACCCATTATTATCCACCCTGCCCCCATTGGACAGGTGAAAAAAGGAGGGTCCCAGGAACTTCCCTGGGTCCTCCTGCTGGTGCAGGTGGGCCACTCCCCAGACCTCTTCCTAGCACAGAGGCTCCCAGCCCAGACTCCAGTTGATCCCCCAGCCCTGAGTCCAACTTCACCACTTGCCAGCTCTGTGACTTGGGCAAATTGCTCACCCGCTGTCCGCCTCAATTTCCTTATCTGGAAAATGATAATAATAATAATGGTGTTTAATCTCACAGTGTTGTTATGAGGATTAAATGCTTTAATACATTCAAAGAACATGGAATGGTGCCGAGCACATAGTAAGTGCAACAGAAATATTAGCTATGACTAACATTAACCCGGATCCAGGATCCCAGCAGATTCCTCCCGTTAAATTACTCGGCATCCCTGGGTGCCCTCAGGGACATTGCTCAACCTCTCTGTGCTGATCAACAAAGCTGCCCCTCAGGACAACTGGGATTTTTCCTAAGTTTGTCTCATCTTTCTCCCATCCTTGGGCCCTCTCTATTTTCCCCTGTACTGTCAACAATTCCTCCGCAGAAGCCCCGCTCCACACACCCACACCTAGCCAGACAGGCCATCCCAAGAGTCTGTGGGAGAAACCGATTCTGTCTTTGTGTTCAAAAGCTCTTTTTCACAGCACCAGTTTCTGAATGTTCGGTACAATAAGAGTTAGCCTCTCCACTAAGAGCCCTGTTTTGAATGAAAAAGAAAGCTCTCCAGTGAGAAGCAGCTTTGAGTTTGCTTCCAGCAGCACCCAGGGGATTATCAGCAGAGAACCATATTGCATCCTTAATTGAAAAACCATCCCCAAGGCTGAAGTTAGGCCTGGGCGAGCGGCAGATGTGGGCCCTCAGAGCTACCACTTCTAAGTTCTACAGAAGACATCACGGGGCAACAAAAAGGATATTTGGGAGCGCTGTTCTCCGACACAGGAACAACAGAGGTGACCCACCATGCTAGTGCTTTCTTTGACCTGTGGTCTCTTAGAACCAGGCTTTGGATGCCTAAGAATTCCCTTATGGGGACGGAAGACTTAGGAAGGAAGCAGTTCCCAGAGCTCCTAAATTGACCTGGCCCAGGTGCAGAGAGGGCTTTCCCTAATGGGGAAATCAGAGAGGGCTGTCGGACTTGCCAGGACTATTTCCACGGATGGGCTGGCCACGTATTCTGTGACATACTGGTGTGAGAGGCACAGAAGAGTCTGGTGCACAGTGGGAACTCAGGAAATGTTTGATGAGTGAATTTCCCAGGGGTTGATGATCCACTCACTTCCAGTCATGAAGTTAACCTTGGGGACTCTCTCGGGGTTGCTGGCGGAGTGTGATTGGTGTTGGGCCTCAGGCACTTAAGCGCCCTCCCCTCCAGCAGTGAAGAAAGGAACATTCTTCAGAAAACTTTATCTCAAGCCTTTTGGGTTGAGATAGTCAAAGCTTAAACAGCTCAGCAGCTCCTGGCTGCTGTATATCAGTGAATTGAAGCTTTTTAGAATCCCAGTGGAGCATCCAGTTTAGGGAATGGAGGGCGATATCTTGCAAGGGCACTTGTCCTAGGAGGGTTCAGGAACCTCCTAAATACGATAGGAAATGAACTACCTAAGCAGCCCGCTCTTAGCCCCAAACCATCAGAAAAAGTGTGAAATTTTATAGAGACTCAACTAACACGCACACGTCATCCCAAAGCCAAGTGCTTCCAAGCCACTCAGTTCAGGAGCCCCAAAAGGGGGAAAGACTGTTCTACCGTGGACCCCCATATTTTGCCTGGACCGCTATCATCAGCCTCTTTTTGAGGTTCCCTGTCACTGGTCCTTCAGCCAACCGTCTTCCAGACTGTCATTAGGAACGTGGTTCTAAATCACAAATCTGGTCAGGTCCAACTCCTTCTTAATGCTCCCGATTCCTGTTGTCTTCAAAGTAGAGTAAAGATTCTCGACTGGGCATACGAAGCCCTTCAGCATCTGTTCTCCATTCAGGCCCGAAATGCAGCCAGCACTCACCAATAAAGCTGGACCAGCTGTTCGAGTGTGGAGATAAGCCTGCGCTCCGCCAGTGACCCTTCACCACCCACCAGCCAACCCCCTTGCCCATGCGGCTCCTGGTCAGAGCCCCATGGGAGAGATGGTACCTCTGATGGCATTCGGCTCTGGCTCCCCGGCAGGCACATGCTGGGCTGAGGCCCCCCACGTGGACCAGCACTCCCTACAGATGCCCGTGCCTGGACACTTCTGGAAACTGCAGCTTCTGCAGTCTACCGCACTGCTTGTTAAATGCAATATTTTGAACATTCCTCCTCCCTCAGTCAGCTTTACTGGACCTTTTGTTCACTATTCTTCCATTTGTTTATTTGTTGACTGAATTAAAGATTGCCTGAATGAATAAAGGAGTGAATCATACATGACCTAGCACCTGCTATCTTCCCAACCTCGTCATGAAGGAAGGAGGGCCATAAGAGCATGCTGGTGAGGGGGGAGGATACACAAATAAGGTTCCATCCACAGTGACCTCAGAGATGTCACTCAGTGCCAGAGATGGCCACTCAGGCAAGGTCCTGCATAGGTGGGTTATACCCTGGCCAAGTTCTCAGCCATCCAAGTTCAGAAAGAGGACTTTTTCAGTGCACCCCAAAACCATCAGTCTTTCAAGGCAAACTTACACAATCCAGGCTCAAAAGACGCTGGTGCAAAGTGAGAATGCCAACCTGACTACGAAGGTGACTGGAGCTGTGGTGTCCCTCGTCCAGGTGTTTCAGTGGATACCCTTGAGGTTGTAAGAGACAGAAATCTCAATTCAAAATGATTTAAAGCCCAAAAGGAATTCATTGGCTGCCAAAGCTGAAAATCCCAGGGGTAAGTCTGGCTTCAGGTACAACTGGATTCAGGGCTCAAATGGTATCATTAGGACTCAATTTTTTCCTTTTCTGTCTTCTACCATGTTGACTTCCATTGTAGGCTCCACATGGTGGCAAGATGGCTTCCTGCCCTGGAGGATCCCATCCTCTCAGCTTCACCAGCTCTGTGGCTGGCGAGAATGAAAGATTCTCTTCTGGAAGCCCCATTAAGCATCTCATTGCATCTCGTGGGTTCTGGTTGGGTCATAGCCATCCCTGACTAATTCCCATGGCCAGCAGAGGAATGTTATATTCTGATTTCCTGAGGCTTAGATTATTTAGGGATCTAGGGATGTTTCATCCCTAAATGGAGAGTTGGTACCTCATCCAAAGCACAAGGGCTGAGACTAGGGGAAAGAGAGAGAAATTAGATCTGGGTCCCACAGTGCTAGGCAGCCAGTCCAACTGATGCCCACCACACCAGGATCTCCTTTATAGCCCTGAGGAGACAGAATGTTCTTCAGAGGCTTGTTGGTGTGTCAGAGTAAGGCAAGAGGAATATTAGGAAGTGGGGAGGATTATTTCCGCTAAGATCCAGGAATCGTCCTCACTCCAAAGCAAAGACCTGTCTCTAGGGCAGAGCTGGGGATGGACTAACAACCCTCTTCCCTGGAGCCCAGTTTCTGTGCTGGACCCATCCTTCTGCTGGCACCTCTGTCTCTATTCACATGGGTTAACATCACCAATTCTGCCCCAGAGCTGCAGGTGAGTCGCTCTGCCCAGCCTCGCCCACCCACACAATCTTCTCTTGACTTTGACTCATCCACGTTGATTTATAAATAAAATGCACCCCACCCCCGATCTCCTTCTACTTTTCTCAGTGCTGTTCTGCCTCAATTCTGCTGAGTAGCCCAGTGACACGGAGCAGGGCAGATACGTCTACGCTTATTTTAGATGTGGTGTGATGAAAGCAAAGACAGGCCAAACAACGTGCCCAGATTCACACAGGTGGATAGAGGCAAGCTCCGAGCTCCCCATGTGAACCCCTGACCCAGCACTTTTTACATAAACGAAGCTGTCTAGGGGGGCCTGTCAGCAGGTAACAGGCCACTCTCTCTCCAACTCACGGCTGAGCTGCCCCAGAAGCACCCCCATCACGGTGCAGGCCAAGAGACTGTTCTCTCAGCCACTCCTGGGCAATTTCCAGCTACTTTCTCCTATCCTTGGCCCCTGAGCCCTCCTCAGAGGCACCGCACTTGTCATCAACAGGCTGGAGGAACAATTCCTCTTGGCCGTGGGTGGGGGCTGTGCACTGCAATCGTCCCTGAAGACCGACGCAGCTCCTATCTACATGCAGTCAGCGCTCAGATAAGACGAGATGAATGCAAACAATGTTTGGACCGACAGGTGCCATTTGTTAATGTGCTCTAGATCAATGGCTTCCAAAATTAAAACGCTCTGTATCTGTCAGATGTCCCACTGGGCCCTCTGGCAGGGCAGAAGTGCCAGCTACAGATTGGTATGAGGGGGGCCAGGAAGGAGGGGAGGCTGTCAGCCTTGGTTGGGGTGGCACTTCCCACTGGAGCTGCAAGCAAGGTTGCCCTCACTGCAGAGGCTCCAGAGGATCCTGAAATGAGTCAGAGGATAGGGGAGGGGGAAGACCAGACCCTAATGTTCCATAGCTGGAGAGTTTCCCAGAAAAGCAAGCACTGTCCTGGGCAGGGACATAGACCTGACACATCCAGGCCTCCCCGCTCACATGGAGAGAGCAAGGCTACCAAGGCGAAAGCCTGTTTCCTCTTTCCTGTTTCCTGGCATCCTTTGGGATCCATGTGTGTAGCAGACGCTGTAGATGCCCCACCCCATATCCCTCCAGCCACCAGAGTTCACCTGCAGTTGGGATGATGGTTCCCAGCCTCACCCCCAGTATCTGGTCTCTTGTCTGCCTTGCTGGCATCTCTGAGCCACCAGGCACAGCCAAGAAGTGCAGGAAAGTTAATGCCAGGGCTGGAGGATGGCGATGGCTGGAGAAGGGCCCCAGCCTCCCCGACCTCCAATGGCACAATTCTGAGACAAGGGCCACGTGGGGTGCAGAAGGTCCCCAGGAGCTTGAGCCCAGTTGCCCACAACGGTGACTTGTTCATTGGCATTCATTTCAAGGGCTCCTCGCCTTCCACATCTCCCTTCCCCACTTCCTCCCATGCTTCCTGGGATCGCCTCCCAAGTAAACACCCACGTCTTTGTCTTCCAGGAATATTCTTCTCTGCGTTACTCTGTGCCACCCTCTCTTCCTCTGAGCCTCCTGTGGGAGCACAGGGCTTTGTGAGCAGAGGGTACAAAAAGCCCCACACCTGGCTCTTTGGCTCCACCGTGATTGAATACAAATCCCAGAGTGTGGCCACCCCTCCCTCCTGCCCTCACTCTCACCTTTGCCCTGCACTCACCAGCTGGCAGCCCGGCCACAAGCTGGGGGGTTTTCTCCTGATCTTCCTGGACCTGGTGGAGGCCCAGCATCCATAAGTCACAGGTTATGTTATAGGGTAGAAGAACAAAGAGGGTGCTTGAATTCCACCTATGGCCTTAGCTGTATGGCCTTGGGGAAGACACATAACCTCTCTGAACCTCAGTTTCCCCATCTCTATAATTAGGAAAATGTCCAAACCCATCTCACAGGGTTGTGGCTATGATCAAATGGGTAAATATATGTGAGACTTTTGTAAACTGTGGCTTTTTCTGAGCCAATATTCAGTTAGTACCCACCAGAACAGCTCTATCTGTTGTTTATGGCTACTGTTTGTTCTGACGGGTTGGAGCCTGTGCCGTCTCTACTATGAAATATTTCAAATATCCCTTCTGATGGACACTATGATTTCATGTACCTCTTGTGTCCCTCACTTGGCAGCAGCTGGCCGAGCTCCCTGCTTAGTGGAATCACAGCTCATCCATGAGGAGAGTCTTTGGGGTGGGAGGGGGCTTGTTCCTCTGAGCTCTCCCCTAATCTGACTGTGCCAGGAAAGAATGTGTTGAATGCAAGACATACAAGGCGTCCCCCAGACAGATCGATCCCACTACAAACTCACGAACACAGAGCACGTTGTGCAAATATGCCACAAGCCTGGCTCGGAGGCCTAGCCCACTGCTAAGGAGCCCAGTATTTCACCCAGCTTAATTAAGTGTGTTTAAAGGGCAGCACACTCCCCTCCATCCATCCACAAAAAGGCCCTTTGCAGAACTCGGTCCATTAGTCAGGGGCTATCTGAGCGGGTGCTTTCTCACTGACATAGAAAGGCTGACCTGGGCTCAGGTCTAAGCAAGTTAAGCCCTGAGTAATCTCAGGAGGTAGGAAAGGGCAACCTGGGGAGAAGGTAGCAGGTGTGCAGGGATGGGCACAGGAGGGACATACTAATACTGCCAGATGTGACCCAGTACTGGCAATGGGGTAGGCCAGTACTGAGCAAGGGCCTTAATTAATTTCTGTTTGCATAGTCACTGTCAACTGCGGGTTGTTTAAACTAAACTCACCCACACACAAATCTCATGGTGACTGTCAGGAAACCATAAGACTCGCAGTCCTGAATCTTGCTTTGGAGGAGGGAAGACAGGAAATCTGCCCTGTGTGATACCAGTGATCAAAGGTAGAGTCCAGCTTAATTAAACTGACCAAAGATTATACTTAAACGCAGGCTCTCCATCACCCCACCCCTGGCAACCGTCAGCTCAGCTCTGAGTCGTGACTCCATTAACCACACCCCCCACCACCACCACAGTCATTATGACTGTGACTTTGAGGCTGGCACCCAGGGCCCTGGACTAACCCACTCATGGGGAGAAACGGGGAAGGGGGGAGTGTTTGATTTCTGTGCTATCATGGGGTCAAGAGACAAGCTTGACTTTGTGGTGGTTTGATGTGCAAGGGAGGAAACTACGATCAAGTGCACTGGCTTCGGGAGGAGAAAATAGGAGGAGAGAGAATGGACATTTACCGAGCACTTCCTGTCTGCAACCCCTTGGTTATGCCTGTAAACTCTGGAAAATTCTAAAGGTGCAGGCTATTACAAGAGTGGACGCCATACAGAATCCGTCTCAGATGGACATGGAGGGGGTCCCCTCTCTCCCTCTTCTCTTCCCCACAGTTCCCTCAGTCTTTTCACCCTGCTGTTGAATCCCCAGGGCCCTGGATCAAAGGCCTTTACTTCTATCTTATTTCTTAGTGGGAGGAGGAGGGGATACCAGGCAGTTTTCCTCTTAAGCATAACTCTGCTATATTACCACATTACATGACTACTACATTCTAGAGATGCTGCCTCCTGTCTCTATAGTAACAAAGACCCTGACCCTAGAAGATGGGCAGGACGAGGAGGAAAGAGAGTAAGAAAATCCTGTGCCATCGCCAGCACCCAAGGCCTTTCACTCAGATGCTCTCATCTTCCTCACAACCGTCACATCATGGGCTAACTCCACTTCACACCGGAGGAAACCGAGGCTCAGAAATGTTGAGTGAATGCCTAACACAGGGAGCAAGTGTTGGAGCCAAGGTTGGTCCCACACCAAAGTCCATGCCCTTTTCCCTGAGCCACGGCCCCTGTGCCGACACCAGAACACATTGTTCTGCGTCTCACGAGGGACACTGAACTCTGGTTTAATTCTGACGTTCTGGGTCGATGAAGAATTTGGTCAGCAAGTAGGGAGAGCGTTGCTGGAGGAGCTCAGATAGGAGCCTGAGAGCAGAGAAGCTGACGTATACGAGAGTCCCAGGGAAAACGGGGAGCCAGATGCCGAGAAGCCAAGGCAGAGACACCAAGTCCGAAGTCTCGAGATGCAGACTCAAAATCAGGGTGTGGAGCCAAGGATTCAGAATGAGGCAAAACTGGGGTTTGGAGGGAGAGCAGGCCAGGGATGGGCAAGGAGAGTTCGGGGTACCTGCCCAGCTGCTGTCATCCTGGGGAGCTGTGGCTGCCCTTTGAGGGATGGTGGGACCTCAGTGCATGACTTGGGGTGAAGGGAGTCTGGTTTAAAGGCCCGAGGTAACATTGACACCACCAGGGAGCCCCACGCTCAGCCAGAAGGGTCAGCCATCCACCTTGGGCTTCAGTTCACAGAAGGTCGAATGCTCCCTCCCCTCCGAAGCCACCCAGCAAGCCCTCAAGTCCAACTGAGAGTGACAGCCTGTCTTTAGGCTCAGGCCCGGGAAGGGGAGGAGCAGAGCGGAGGGTGACAGAATGGGTATGGCAAACACTCCAGAAGCTTCCTTCAGAGTGCAAACCCCATGGGCTCAGAGTCTGAGGCCCCACCTGGACTGTGGTGCTCAAAGGCATCCAGGGCAGGCCTGGGACAGTAAGCAAAGACGCCGGACAGCGGGAAAATTTCCCCAAAGAACTCAGACTTGGTTTGGAGTCCAGCTCTCCCTGCCCTGAGACCCCTCTGCAGAAACTCCTAACTGAGTTCTGGGCCCTGGAGACCACTGTGGACAAAAACCCCTGGGCAAAGCAAGGGGTCAAACTCCTTTAATGCAGCTTCCTTATCAGCAAAGAACTGAGCAGGCCTTGCCCAGAGCAGGAGGATGCAGGAATCAAGAGTCAGACTGGAGCTGAAGGTGAGCAGCAGAGGTGATGGGCCTGAGAGTGTGCTGCTGGGGTCGATTCTGACTTTCCCGTGACCCCTGAGGACATCCTCTTGGACCACAAGGGGAAGCAGCTGAATCATTTTCCCCAAGTTGCTGGCTCACTCTTGTAGCCCCATTAGAATTTCAAATGCATATTTTAGGCAGAGCAGCAAAAATATATACATTAGTACCAGAATCACATTAATATGTAGAAAAGGTCTGATGCAAATTGGAAAGTGGCGTTTGGAAACTTTGATAAATGGCAGTGCAGAACGTAAGATTCCATTTGGATTCTTGCTGTCACATAGGTGACCTGTGGGGTTTCCACTGAGAGCTCCTGCTTCCTCAGCTCAGCCCACACACGGCTCAGAAAACGCTTTTGAAATTATATCAACGTTAGGTGTGACTTTTACCCCTCAAAATGGCTAATTCTTTTCCCCTCTAGATTCTCTTAGTCAGAGCTGGTGGGGTGAGGGGAGCGGAAGTGCTCCCCGCGGTGCCGGAGGGCGTGTGGGATGGCAGCTCTGTTCTGCTCGGGCATTAGGCAGAATATATCTAACGCCTTGAAACTGCTTATATTTCCTAACTAGACTTTCACATCTAAGAACCGAATCTAAAGATGTAGTTAAGGGTTTGCCCCACCCCCTCAATTTAGCTAAAAAAATATTCATTAAAGACTTTTTATTTCAGGGGAAGGAGAAAATAAAGTGAAGTGAAGTAAAACAAAATAAAATAAGATAAAACAAAACTATTTCTGCCTTCTAGAAGGATGGCAAATTCATCTCAAGAGTCACTGGCTAGGAACTCTAAAGTGGCCCCTTGGCAATTCAAGAGGAAGGAGTTGAGGGAAACTCGGGACAACCAAGAAGAGGGGAGATGAGGGCAGAGCGTTGGGAGAGAGAGCAGGGCCAAGCAATGGGCCGGCAGGACCTTGGACCAGGCAGAGAGGCAGCGACAAAGTCCTCGGGGAAGGCATGACAGTGTCTGTTCTTCCTTTTTCCATGCTGACATCCCATTTTACCCAAACCCTTTAATCCAGGTCATTACGCAATAGACTCGTGTTAACTGTCCTGTGGAGATGGAAGAGGAGTTAGCACGCTCGTGGTTGAAATGAAGTGAACCCCAAAACCTGAAACAGCCAACAGGAGCGATGGGAGATAGTGAGAGGGGGCTGCAAATGGAGGCTGAAGCAAGAGTTCAGACCCAGAAGCAGCAGGAGAGCGTGAGCACTATGCTCCATCCCTCTCTCATGGCCTGGATCCTCACAAATGTTACCGGAGGATGCCAGGAGGCTGATGTGGTCGGGTAAATCTAGAAAAACCAGGGGCCAGCCCCATGGCATAGTGGTTAAGTTCAGTGCGCTCTGCTTTCGAGGCCCAGGTTTGTGGGTTCGGATTCCAGGCACAGACCTACACCACTGGTAAGCCATGCTGTGGCAACAACACACATATAAAGTGGAGGAAGAGTGGCACAGGTGTTAAGCTCAGGGCCAATCCTCCTCAGAAAAGAAAAGAAAAACCACATCAACGTGTTATCAGACATTATCTCTGGGTGATGAGATTACGCTTTTTGTTTCAAATTTTCTTCTTTGCTTACATGCATTTTCCATTTGTTTTTACAACAAGTATGTATCACTTGTGAAATTTTTTTTCTTTTTTTTCTTTGAGGAAGATTAGTCCTGAGCTAACATCTGCCATGAATCCTCCTCTTTTTACTGAGGAAGACTGGCCCTGAGCTAACATCTGTGCTCATCTTTCTCTACTTTATACGTGGGAAGCCTGCCACAGCATGGCTTGTCAAGCGGTGCCATGTCTGCACCAGGGATCCAAACAGGCAAACGCCCGGCTGCCGAAGCAGAATGTGCAAACTTAACCTCTGTGCCACCAGGCAAGCCCCTCACTTGTGAAATTTTTAAAAGAAAAAGTAAAAAACAAAAATTGCCACCATGACCACAGCAGGACTTACACACTCAGGCAAAGCCAGCAAGCATCACCCCAGATCATTTTTCTCTTCAGATGGAGGAAAGACACACAGCTGTCAGAGCCTGGCTCCTCTCTGAAACCTGCACAGGACATTTATTTGAGGCCCTTGCTAGGCCACCCCCATGGGCAGACTCCCTTTTGTTCTCAGGCTCTGCCAACAAGTCTTCCAGAGCCCCCAGGAACACACATCTGAGAAGACAGCCAAGGCAGGGCTATCACTAAAAGGCCATCCTCTGTTCCTAGCATCCTTGCTACTCTCACAGTTTCTGGATCCAGTGTTCAAATGTCTTAGAGAAGATGCACATGTAGAAAGTGGACCCTTCTGGAAAAGAAAAAGGTCATGCCCCCCCCCCCCC